>NC_053154.1:103885208-104185208 GCF_016835505.1 Polypterus senegalus
AGCAAATTTCTTTTGTGGGGAATGCCTTTTAACCTCATTTATAAATGTCATAATATTAAGTTCACGGGGTAATTTTCTAGAAGCTGACCAGAAATTGCCATATTTAAATTATCTCCAGATGTTCAGGCTTTCATTTTGATATATGAATGAAATAAGAAGATATCAGATCATCTTTAATATTGCGCAGCTGCCTCGCAGGTCATTTCAGACAGTTAAGCCACATAGAGGCACAAAAATGGTTGCTTTCCACATTTGCTGAGGCAGCAGATAGCAGACTACCCATACTTTATAAAAATGGTTACATGAGGGAGATGTTCTTCATCTTTTGAATCTGCCTTTTGGATTTCTGACAGGAAATCATTTGGAACCAGGGCCCCTTGGTAAATCAGTAGAGTCTTTTAAGATCACTGGCAAGGAAAACATTGAGAAATGTTGATTTTCCTTAATCTTCTACATAGAGTCGCACATTTTCTTAAAACATCTGGTTTGCTAATTATACTTTTTTGTTGCAACTTGCAATGAGGTATCATTTTGTACATAAAATTTAGTAATCCAAAATGGGCCAGTAACCTGTAAGCAAAACATGTATTTTTTTCACAATAGTTTTAAGTTGCATTCTAATTTTTTAAGACATTTTACATAACATCACATTCTCAAACCCAGCTCGTGGGTGCAGAGGCTGGTGTCTATCCCAGAAATGCTGGAACTAATTCTGGATGGGTCACCAGTCCATCATGTATTTGTATAACTTACTAAGTATAAAATCAATAACGTGTAAACTAAAGAACAACCTAATAAAGGTTTGTTGCCTAATGCAATGCTTCTATTGTAACATTAAATAAACCAATAATACATTATTGTGTATTTTCCATTAAAATGGACCTTTCTCCATACCTTTTTGCTTTCTTTTAGAAGTGTACTGTGAACTCTAATTAGATTAGCACATCATTCAGCCTGTACAGAAACTGAAATAAGATTATGTGCCTATAGTTCTAAAATTTATAAATAGGATTACTATGTACAATTTCAGTTTCTTGAACCAATTTTCACAACTGAAGGAATATAAAATTAAACCATTACTATTTTATATCTAATTTTAAAGACAAGCAGGAATCTTTTCTGTGTATTTTGATACAATGACAAATATAAAATTAAATCATACATTAGTAAATTCCTGAAGATCCAATATCTAAAAGAACATACTTGTTAATATCTTAAATTATTTAGGCTTTGATAAAAAAAGAAATAAAAAAAATCTGAGAATGTAATCTTTTGAAGGGTCAAGTTTATTTATATTGAAAGCGAGCTCAAAAAGGCATTATCAGTTGTTTCAGAGATTCACTACAATGATTATGCGTGTCCAGCTCTTTTGCAAAACATACACAAGACTGACTATCTGATATTTTTCTTATTCTCGGCATACAACAGACATCTGATATTTAAGCTGCCTTTTATGAAGCTATAGGAGAGAAGATTATAGCTCTGGCGATCTTATTGCTTTTGATTAATTTCTGTTTGATTTCTTTTAAGCAACTGTCTCAGAGATATATACGTTTCAGATAAAATTAATACATTTTATATTGCTATTTTAGTGATGTGAAGAAATTATTTTGTGTATCTGACAGTGTTTCTACTCTTATCTTGTCACAAGTAGCATATTCCCACCTGTAAATTCTCTCACCATGAACAGGACAATTAGTTACGCTACTTGATCCTGATTCTCACTATGGGGGAAGCTAAATGTCCTACAATCTTCACTCTTGCAGTTTTTTTTTTTTGTGGAAATCAAGAACACAATACTATTATAATGATAAAATACACCTGAAAAATCTGAGCCTTTCTTACATAAGTGAAAATATATTTTTGATTAAGTCAAAATGTCAGCATTTTCAATAGATGTGAATTCTTAGGCTTACTTTCATTTTGAGCAGAGGAATGGTCTCAATTTGTTGAAGTTTGTGTTGTTATGCCAGACTGGGAGACAGGACATTCCAGTTTTGCTTATCAATAGCATTTCTCTGTAGGCACTCGTGGCAGCCACTTTGATGGTGTTCTCACGGGAAAATTAGCATGCAATGGTTGGCAATTCTATGTGGTGATTTTCTAGTCAAATCAGAACACTAACTCTGTAACTTCCTTTCCTCTGCTCCTTCTTTCATTTCTTGCGCCAGCTGAATCTCCAGTGACCGGGATTGAATCTGTGCTTGCATGCACAACATACTCCTGTGGGAATGCCTTTGGTCTAAAGGGTAAGCCATAAGTCCCAGGGGATGGTGGTGGGGATGAGACCAAGGGTTAATTCTAAAAGGAAATTATTTAATTAGGGTGATGATAGGAGGGGGACATTGCACCTGTTAACCTAAAACAGAAACCTTTACTACTGTCAATGCCATCAAAGCCCTGATTTCTATTTTAGATCCTGTTCTTAAAAGTCGGCCAAAGACCCCACAAAAGCAATGTGTTGCACAGGGGAAAGGAAGCAAAGGCTCCAGAATGTCTAAGAAAAGAGAGGGAATAAATGATTTTGGAAAATAAGACTTCAGGAATGTTTCTTTGGACATTAGACACCTAGATTCTCATATATTTTTTGTTGCACACGTCTTAATAAAATTTCATTCATCACTGATAACCTGAAGTGAGTGCAACACCTCTCTGCTACTATCAAGAAGGTTCACCATTACTTTTACTTCTTCTGATTTTAGTGGGAAGGCCAAATGTCTTAATCCATACTCACCAGCTTCTACAGATGCAGAGCTGAGTCCACCCTTACTGGCTGCATGACATCCCAGTAGAGCACCTGCTCAGCTTAGCAACATAAAGCACTCAAGAGTATGTTGGAGCCAACACAGAATATTACTGGCACACAGCTGCCTTCTTTTTCAGGACATATATAACACACACACACACACACACACACATATACAGTTTTGGAAAGAGAAACATTTTTGAAGACCTTGGACAATGGGTATGGTCTGTTTTCTCAGTCCTGCATTCTAGAAAATGGTATGGCATCATTACTACTCGCATTACTAGTTTCATGGACAGTTTTTATTCTCACGTCTACACCATAGTTGCTCATACTAACAAATGTACGAGTGTATCTGATTTTTGTTTACTGTATATTCTCTGATGTTGTATTGAATGTATGGCGTCATGGTTTTACATTCACTATTGTTGGTATTGTGTTGTTACTAGTCTGTAAAAGGCATGCAAGTGAAAATCCCATTGTACTCTTTACATATGACAACAAAATTAAAGATGTAGTTTTACTTGTGCTTTTTTCAATCTATTACAGCTGTTTTAGCTTAAAGTGGTGTTTATATTATTTATTTATACAGCTGTTTTTTATAGGACTAGCAAAGAAACCATTAAACCATATTGGTTTGTACAAGTCCATTTCCCATGGCATGAAGAATAAAAAATATGGGACACTTAGTCTCCTGTTTATTATACAGTTAAGAGAGTGAAGAGTCACACAATGTGATATACTTCACACTTGCAGGTAGTTCCCATTAAAACACACCATATCCATAGGGGCAAGTTATGTCTCAATTTCTGTTTTTTGATTGTGGTCCTGCTATAACTTCCCAGATCATTTACAAAATCAATACATTTATCCAGCGGTCCATTTAAAAGATGTGGTAGTTGGGTGTTTACCTAGAAGCGGACAGACTTTGCATCAAAACTTCTGTGCACAGCCTCTGCCTTTCTTTTCTGTCCATTCCAATATTTGCCTTTTTTAACCACTCCTATGACAATTGTGGTAGACATAATATGAATGGACTTTATGGCTATATAATATTCTGTATTGTATTTTTATCATTATTAGTTTGCATCACAGATACAATTAGTACTTGGTGAGAATCTAAAATACATGGCAAGCATGAAACAGTATGGAGCAGTAATATTTAGATTAGCTGCCTTAGAACTCCAGGAGCCTCCATTTAATTCTTAGTGTTTTCCTGTGTGCAGTTTTCAGTTTGTTGTCATTTGTACAAACGTTTTCAATGGATAATTTGGTTTCCTGTCAAAATAGGAAAATGAACGTTCTGAACATAGGTGAATGTAACTGAAGCAGTGTCTTTAGCACATTACCTAGGGCCCAGTTACAGTAAGGCAGTCTTGGATTAAATAGCGTGCTTGTAGGTAAGGAAACGTGTTGGTTGCATTTTCTGGCAAACTGCTCACCAAGTGAGTTGTAAGTCATCACCATAGATAACATGTAGCAAAGATCAATGATTACAGTTGTAAAAGCGCTTAAATGGTTTGTCTCAAGCCGAATACTTTCATTAAACAAAATGTTTCATAGCATTCTTAAATAATGTAGTGTTATATGGGATGGGTGGAGAATTGATTGCTGTTTTGTTTAACAATTTAAAATATAGAGAATAACACAAATAATTAAATAGAGTTTTTGGGGAAAAAATAACTTTTCCCTTCTCACACCTACAGTACCTATACTAATTACCCATACCCAATAAACCCAAGTATCAATTCTACATCAATGATGTAGTTTAGAATATAAAGAAATCAGAGTAGAAGCAGTATAAGGTGCAGAATAAAAGGAAAAAATAGAGTGAAATCCGACCACTGCAAGTAAAAAAAAAAAGTTTGTCAGTGGGGAATCCCAACAAGACAAAACTTTGAAGAAGAAAATACAGAATCCTTAAATGGAGGAAACATATGGGAGAGAAAGGCACCCTGGGAATAACAATGTGGAAGCCGGATAGAGAAAACATTAGGACAGTCCAAACGCACATGGAGACAAGGATCCTGAGAATGCCTAGGGAATGTAGGCCATCCTGTGATGCGCGAGTGAGATATAGTGGATGAGTGATGGTTTTACAAAAATAATGCAATGTTACAAAATCAGAGAAGTACAGCAACTTCTACAGAAGAAGTTATCAGAATTTAGATTGTATCCCCTGCTGGAACACAAGATTCTAGGTTACAAAATAGTGTACAGGAAGGGAGTTTATTATTTTAAAGTGAGACAGTGTTGATGATAAGGGAACTTTAAGAGGTTAAAGAAAGAGAGAACTGGCATAATACAGGTATAACCACTTAATACTATAAATATTGTATACAATGTGAATTTCCCAGCGGTGGGCTGGCACCCTGCCCGGGGTTTGTTTCTTGCCTTGCGCCCTGTGTTGGCTGGGATTGGCTCCAGCAGACCCCTGTGACCCTGTAGTTAGGATATAGTGGGTTGGATAATGGATGGATGGATGTGAATTTCCTGTTGGCAGCTGTTAAGAGTATAATAAAACAATGTTGTATAAATAAAAGGGGAAAATATTAAAATAGGGGATTGTATGAGATACAGGTGCAACGTTATGAGGTCTAGGAGAAATTGTGTTACATTGCTCACCTAAACTGAAGAATGTCAGCTGCCTGCTTTTTGCCCTACAGAACCTTCTCCATTTGGAAATAATTATGTAGTAAATAGTTCTGTTTACAGACAGCAAAAAAGATCCTGTCATAGACATGATTGGTGGGCACTGCTTTTAATTCAGTTTAACCGTGGTCCAATGAATACTGCACCATAATTAGAAAATCTGTAGAGCCAATTATTTTACCCCATTTCATTTTTTTAATATACTAGGAAAGGCTTATCAGACAGATGAATCTACCTTTAAATAATCCTTTGCATCTTCTTTGTGCCTTTAGAATTGCTTTTGCATTTATTAAATTTGCTGGATGTTGAACTTTAAAAGCAACTATTAAGGTTTGTTCTGTGATATTTTTGCTGATTTAAAATCAATAGATTTTAAGGCATGCAACATATCCACTGTGCTTTATAATTTATAATCAATGTTTTTACATATCCTTGCCATATCAAAAAACTCCTTGCCTAGAGAATTTAGTTTTTTTTTATTTTTTTTTTTATTATTATAGATTCACGTTCGGAGTGGCGCAGTGGTAGCGCTGCTGCCTCGCAGTTAGGAGACCCAGGTTCGCTTCCCGGGTCCTCCCTGCGTGGAGTTTGCACGTTCTCCCCGTGTCTGCATGGGTTTCCTCCCACAGTCCAAAGACATGCAGGTTAGGTGGATTGGCGATTCTAAATTGGCCCTAGTGTGTGTTTGGTGTGTTGGTGTGTTTGTGTGTGTCCTGCGGTGGGTTGGCACCCTGCCCAGGATTGGTTCCTGCCTTGTGCCCTGTGTTGGCTGGGATTGGCTCCAGCAGACCCCCGTGACCCTGTGTTCGGATTCAACGGGTGGATGGATGGATTCACGTTCTTGCATTGTATTCCTTGTGATTAGGGATACTTTTGTTTTAAAAAGTTCACATTTTTGTGTGTTACAAAAATTAACATCTGCCTTAAATTTATTATGAATGTCTCCACTCAGAATATTGCTTCTCAGTGTTTACCATGAGAAGTTTAATATTTACCTACTTTTTACAAATTTTGATCACAGTTAGAAATATTTGTACTGTATTTCTACAGCTGTTTTTTGAGGCTGTGCACAGGTATACATTTGAATAACCATGCATTTTAATTAACTGTAGCTATCAATTAGATATTAAAGAATTCTGACGGTTTCTAAGAGTTTCAATTTAATGTAAAATGAATAATTTAAAAAGTCTGAATTAGTGTAAGACAGTCTAATTTGCTGTGTTCATAAGAAATGTAATGATTTACTTCACAGAGTACTCATAAACAAGAATAGTTGTGTCAGATATTAGAAATATTAAAATATGTGCTTCAATTTAAAATGTTTAAAGTATAAATATTATAGATTGTAAAAGAAATATGTCATTTTTCACCCTTTAAGAGAGAGGTCTATAGAGGGCTAGATCCCAAGAAAAGGATCTAAAAAAATAAAAATAACATCTTATTCATAATCATTGACCTTGAAATAGTCTAAAATGATACCACACATGGTAATGTTTGCAATTTGCTATTTTTAACGTTTTGGAGTAGCTGTTAGAGGGCTAGTACCACTGGTAAAGAATAAAATATACAAAATATCATATCAATAATCAGCAGCCTTGAATAACATAAAATGACACTCCACATGTCTGCTCATCCACATTTTTTCAAAGTTTTCTAAAATGGAGTAAACTCCTGGGGTTGGTTCATGTGGCATACACAACATCAAGTCATTCTGACGTTTATGTATTTTGTTGAAGACTCCTATTGTTTTACTCCTTTTATAAGGATGAAACGTTCTACACGAAATATCATCAAAAATGGCCTAAAAATGAGAGCTTTTCAGGTCTAGAGGTCCAAAAATAGGGCAGAACCCCCAAAAGCTTGACATCTTACATAACTAGAGATCAAGACACATCAAACTGTATACCATATGAGGGTGTTTTCTCATTTCAGTGAGTCAAGGGATTCAAGACAAAAAAAAATCCTGAAGTGATTTCAGTGCATTCATAGGTAATTCTTATGAACACAAAATATCTATTACAATAGTGTAATTACATACTGTATACCACTCAAGAATGTTATGAAGCGGGAGTGCTGCAGATACCAGTGATGCTAATAATCTGGGTAACGGAAGTTCTTGTTCATTTCAGTTAGCAAGGTTACTTATATATTTGGCTGATATTTCATATTGAATTCTTTAAATTACACAAATGACCATATACTCCATAGTAGTGGATTTACAGCAGCCTTCACTTTTGATTAAATTGTTCTGAAACTTACTTCCCATGTGGTGAAGTCTGGGACTTTTCACATCAAGTGAAAATTTGGACGTTCACAAGTATGTTTTGTCACGAATAACTGAAAATGTAAATGATGATATACATTGTTGTATAAGAAACAGTATGAAATCATCATAAATTGAATTTGATTTCTTTGATCTGGTCCTGGCATTTCTTTACTTTGAATTAAAAGGGGACCAAATAGCTGTACACCATCATAGTGTGCTGTAGGTTACAGAAGCAACCTTAGTTGTTGGAACTTCTGTTCTTTCCCTTTTGTAGTTTGGAATTTAATTTGAACCATGCAGTCTTCTTGGGCAGAGTGGTGGTTCTGAGGTAGGGATCTGCACTGGTAATTGGAAGGTTGCTGGTTCAAATCCTGTAAACGCCAGAAGTTACTCTACTCCATTGGGCCCCTGAGCAAGGCCCTTAATCTGCAATTGCTTCATCCTAGGTATGACGTTAATCTGCATTCAGCCCTGAAAGTATGCCCTCCAACCTGCGAGGAAAAACCTAGTGGTTGGTGGCAGAATTGGCACTCCAGCCACCATAAAAACCTCACACTGTTCCATTCCACCTAAACTAGTGTGGTGCTGAGGTGTCACCCATTGGATGTCTGCACTCAGGTCTTAATCTGGGATCCTGAGTTGATTTGTCATGTGGTGGGTGCAGCAATGCACTGCATCAGCGCATGCTCCTAACTTTCTCCTCTCATGCAGTCTTCCTGGACTTTCCTGAAACAGCACTTGAACCCCTATCTAACTTGTCAACCACCATAAAATAACGACACAATCACTCCCTTTACACTCCATACTCTCTCTTTCTCTCTCTCTCTTTCCTATTTCTTTATTCTCTGCATCATCCTATATGCTTCATTAACAACTTATCTTCTTACTCTTTGAGTCCCTAACTCTGACACAGCTTTAAACCATATTCTGCAGTCACTTCTGACCAAGCTTTGCAATCACATCCATGACTAGAAGTGGACCAACATTTGCTCCAGGGGCAGTCCCTGACTGAGGGACACAGCACACAAGTCATTGCTCCCTTTTTGGCCCCATGTACACTGAAACTAAATTATTTAGGACTTTTTCTGTTGTTTTTATGACTAGCTGAGAACTGTTTGCAGGTCTTTGGTAGGTCGTAGTTCTGCCCTTGGGGATGCCCTGCCCTTGTCAAAATCTTGCCAGTCAGGAACACCACCACCCTGTTTCTAGTCTTCTTATATAATACGCTACCGTGGCTGTTCGTTTGTCTGTCCAGGATTTTAAATCACCTGTAGCATGCAAACCGTTTCACCTATTGACTTGAAATTTGGTACACATATACTACGTGAGGTCTACCATCCGCTTTCCGGGTGATGATTTTTATTACTCTTTTTATTTTATTTTATTGTAGAATCAACTCTCTGCAGAGCGCAGCAGGGCGGCCGTGCAGCGCATGTGTATGGGCACCATTCTCATTCCCTACCACCTTCGCGGTTACTTCCCCTACCTCTTCATATCTTTAATCATTCTTGAGGCAGATTGAAGACTTAAGTGCCAACTTAAGTGCCAGCTTAAGTGAAAATTTAAACAAAACGTACTAAGTAATTGCAACACAAAAACTAACTTAATCAGTTTTAACGCAAAAAGATGCCGATGAAAGAAGAGAAGCAGTGGGCCACTAGGGTGGAGTAAAGAAGAGCTGCTCAGCAAGGAGTAAACGCAGCAACCTCTGAGCAAATGAATGCTAAACATACAGAGAAAGAGTCTGAAAACTAAGAATGCTCAAGTCAAGTTTATTCACTGCACGTTATCGTGCAGTACGCCGTTACTGGTACCTTAATAATAAACAAAAGAAAGCTTCAATACAAGCAAACTCCTGCAAATATTCTATTATTTTTCACTAGTCTTTTCAAAATGTGTTTGTTAAATTTGAATACTATGCCAAATATCTGTTATCTTTTATAAACACACATTTTTCCTTAACTGGAAGAAAAATGTGCAATGCACAGAGGAAAATAAAAACAACTTAATGGTTATCTAAATATGGTTTGTCATAATCTGTTCTTTATAGGCCTGCTGTGCTTAAACATTAAAATGGATCTCATTTAATAGGTAACATTACAGTCTTCATGCATAATACTGCAAACAGATCACTTTTACTGGTGGCCTAAATATACTAAAATAATTTCATTTGGTTAAATATACTTGATGCTTTTCATTAGGAAAGTTGCATTTTTTTTTAGAATAGGCATATGGAAAATAAGACCTGCTGAAAGCATCTATGATTTGAAACCCTTTTTTAAATATGTTCTATTTGTTATAGAATATTTGAAATCTTGGTAAATAAAATTGCATGTTTTAACCTCCAATGCCTAATGATGTCACACATTGACTGTGTAAATATAAAGCAGATATCCATCAGCAGCTGCAACTTTTCTTTTTACTTTCAGTTGAATGCACCACAAAACAGGCTGTAGATCATTTCAAGCCTTTAAAGGGAGCACAGCGCTTTAAAAGCAAGCCAGACCACAATTATAGACTGCCAAACACAGCAAGTTCATTACAAATAAGTCAGCTTTATGGTGGCTTGGCTATCCACTTGGAACAATTATAGCTGATTCTATGAACATTAGTTAAACCTGCTGTGAAAAACAGAGAGTAGTGTACTGCAGAAAAACCAAGACCTTATAATATGTTCATCCTTATAGAAACAACCTTGGATAGTCTCACAGTTAACATGCCAGAGGTTAGCAGATAATCTCCACTATAATGCCAATACCAAATTAGTCAGTACATATTCATTTTACTTTAAATAATATTGCAATTTTATTAATGCATCATGTCCCTTTAATATTGCCTTTTCCTCTCTCCAACTGTTTTTGTTAACTTCCGTTTTTTTTCCTTCAAGCTGGCAAAGTTGATTTAATTCACTGGGAGCTTAATAAATTGCAAGAAATCCATTTTAGGTAAGTAGTACATTTGCAGTGAGCATAAAATCTTGCCATTTTGAACTCCAGCTGTTTGATGCTTCATTTAGTCCTGTATATTGTGCACATCACACAAATGGCGAATGTGGTTTCCTCATATTCTCCTCTCAGAAACTGCGTTCACTTCATAGTACTTTAAGAAGAAAAAAAAATGTTATCATTTCAACAGGGCTTATTTTCCTTGCTTTCATGCACATTTGTACTGAATGCTGGAAAGCATATCCATTCATGGGGGAAGCCTGTTGATAAATTTTATGAGTGATAAATGAGAATTGATTTTGCTATTATCATTTTTGTCTGAATTACAATGATCTCTATCCATAAGTGAAATGTGTAATTTATAAACTTTATTATAGGGCTGCGTCCAAGGGTGCACTACGGCTTCTTACAATTTTATGTGATTGTGTGATGAACTACATGGTCACTGACTGTCTTTGTTATTGTGTTTTTACTTATTTTCATTTTGTCATTATATGGGGCATATCAACATGGTATCCCAAACCTGTATGTTATCTACTTTTAAAATTGGTGTTCATTCATTGTGTTAACTTTCAGTTGCCTCTATTTTAAAATGCATCAGTAATTGCAATGGAGTGCAGCTCTGGAAGTATTTCTTAAAATAAAACAATAATATGATTTTCTGGGTTATACTTTGGGTTTATGGATTTTTCTAATTGTCTTCTGCTTATATTACTTGCTTGTTTTACGACTGTTCTCCTGCCCATCATTTTCATTGTGTTTGCATTTTCGTGTCATCCTTATTAGTCTACAGCCAAAGAACAAGCCTCGTTACCACAGGCGGCACAGACCCAAACTCAAAAAGCAGGCTTACACATACTTCACATGAAGCTAAGGCTTTTAAAGTTTAAAAAGTTGAAACATCAACTTTACAGAATAAAGGGAAATACATTTTTAAAAATGTGTGGCTCAAATGAAAACAATACAGAGTTAATTTTATGGAAATAATGTTTAAGAAGAAGAATTCAAAAATTAGCAAAACCTTAAAGTATACAAATTCAAATAAATCAAAATCCAGAAAAGGCTACCTTCAAACACTGTCAGGGAAAGCAGCTAAAATATCCAAACATGAAAAATGATTTGCAAAACCAAAACACAGGAAAAAAAGAACAATTCCAAAGCTACTGTGAGAATAGCAGTGTCTCTATTTATATTGTTGAGTATAATGTAAAACAAAGGATATAAAGAAAAATGCTGCTAAATATCAGCACAAACAGTAAGAAAAGGATCTTATAATGGCAGTGAAATTATATTATTATCCTCATTTATTGACAATGCAAAACAGTATTAAAAACAAAAAAAATAGGTATGGCCAATGAACAATAAAGAAAAATAACAAGATTCATGAATAATCATGTTTGTTAAAATCAGAAAAAAATAACATTTTGTGACAGATAGAGGGCGCTATTGTCATCTTGAACCCTCGGACAATACGCCAAACACCAAGTAAAAGTCCAATAATTGACTTTATTAATAAACAACAGTGCACAAAGCACCCTCCTCTCCACAATACTCATTAATAAACACAATACAATCAATAATCAATCCTCCTCTCCCAGACGCATTGCCACCCTTCCACCCAGCTCAGCTCAACGCTCTGGTGTTTCTTAGTGTCTTTTATAGTCCTTGACCCAGAAGTGTTTCGCTCTCTCTGTCCACGTGACTCGGACGTACTTCCAGGGTGTAGGGCAAATAGTCACTGTTCCTCCCTGCAGCGCCTTCTAGCGGCCCCCTTGGTATCCAGCAGGGCTGTAGAGGAAAACTCCAATGTCCATAATTCCCTGCTGGCATTCGGGGCACCTCTATGCTGCAGGGAGGGCTCCACCTGGCGGCGTGGGGGAATTGGCCGGGATAAACGGCCGGCCATATATCATAATTTACAACACACTAGAGGTCAGTACAGCAGTAAAATGCCTGCTGTCTTAGAATGAGCCTTTTATAATGCCCCGTTATTAAGCATAAATGGTTTAATGATGCTTGGTTTCCATTTGTTTATGTAAAAAATATATTTTTCCCATTCCAATATGCCCCCACCCATCTTATAATAAGCATTCTTAATTTTACTTGATTTGACTTTTTATGTCATTTTAGTTCATGGAATAATTCCTACAGCCATACTATACCTTTGAAGAGGGTACAGAAAGTTTCCCTTGAACTATGAGTTTTACCAAACTGAACAAGAAATATCTATTGCACATTTATGAAAGGGACATAAAAAAGGATATTTTAAAAGATTTAAAAAATGAGACAATACACTGTCAAATATAAATGCATCAGCAATACAGAGGTGTATTTCTTTAAGTATGAGTAGCTGATGAAGTGATTGATATATTTATTTGAAATCCATAACTTTTGTAACCTACTGCTAAGGTTAGTGACACACTACAGGACTTGTCATGACTTCTAGACAAATAGCATGTCAAACATAATGACTGGTGCCTCTGAAGGTGTCAAATTATATGACTTAAAATCCCAGCGGGGAGACTGGTTACACATTTCCCTCACAACCGTTCCAAATCTTGTATTGCACCATAAAAGTACTGTGAGATCTCCTCATTTTGGCAGCCAATCAACATGGTGTTTATTGGGATAAGAAGAGGAGCAGTGCATGAAAGTAAATAAGCCACACAGAGAATAAACAGGCAGTCACCGCTGTTTAGAACACATTCCCATTTTTAAAATCATGATTTTAGATATGATTTGATTGTCTGGTGTTTTTGTATTCATAATAATTATGATTTTTTTTTTATTAAAATATTTTCTCATTGCCATCTTGTTCTTTATGAGTGACAACATTTTCTTATACTTTGCTATAGGCATAGACATACTGTTTATGGCAAAGATGCCTGTTGTTGGTCACATGGGAGAGGTGCTGTGATGCTATGTTTGTTTATGACATCACACCAGTGTTGGCCAATTAAGATTGAACCAACATTGAGATGTTTCCATATCTTTAGAATAATTTGAAAAATGACCAATAACTTCATAGTTAGTAGTGGGAAGGATAACAGACTAGGCCTGGTACTTTGTTTTGTTAATTTCACTCAAATGTTTTGGCTTCTAGTTTTGAAGTTAATGTTTTGATCTCCAACTTATAATTTTTCGGCAGATTCATTTCTATCAATCTTTATATAGGTTGTAAGGTTTTGTGATTCAAGGAATTTGAATCTGGGGTTTCATTTTTGTCTAAACTTTTTTTGAGAAAGTGTGTTACTTAATCCCATTTTGTCACAACACCATTTTGTTTCCTATTTATTTGCTGCTATGTTGGGTTTCTGTTTCTGCTGTCTCCATGGAGGTCCTTCCCAAAATTCACCAGGGTGCAATAATTTGCAACATGAATTTTACAAAGATACAAAGGTCACCCAGGCATTTTAGGGTGCCCAGGCTTGACAGATAATCTTTGCTTTAAAAGATCATATTATTTACTCCATCTGATTTTTCAACTTCCCACTAATGTTTTTGACTCGATTGCATTTTGGCTTTGATGAATGATCTCCTTGACTCCCAGTTTTGGCCTCTAGCACGTTCTTTGACTCATGATTCTCCTGGTCATTTTCATTTTCTTTGTACTGTCTCTTGCAAGTCAGTATACTTAAGATACTTGCTTCTCTGACTAATTTTCTGGTCTCAGATCTTTTTGGTATGTAACTTTGCTTATGTTTAGACATTTTGAAAGACTTTTATTCCATAATCAGTATAAAAACATCAGTTATTGCCAAATTCTACACATGGCAGAGCAGATGCCTTTTTGTAACCTGTACTTTCCTTAGTGATAAGTAAAACCAAGATGATGCACAATAAAAACTTACAGTCAACCATATTTGTTTGGTTATTGTTTGCCCAGTCCAAAAGACTCTTTTCTTCTTTTCTTGCAGCGACAGTTGTTCTTGACTGTTTGAAGCAACTATATGTAGCTGTATGACTGTTATTTGTCACAGACACAAAAGCCAATGGCACAAGAAAAATCACAGCAGTTTGATATTGTCAATAGCACGTCATAGAGAGGTATAGAGGATTTTAGAAGTCGCTATGGTCTCCCATGGTAACTGGAATATGTTGCGTCTGTCTACAACCTGCTGTGATTTTCAGTATTCAGGCCCCTTCACTTTCTGCACACTTTATTGTGTGGTAAATTTAATTTTAAATGGATAAATTTGACATTTTTGCCCAGCATTCTAACTCATTAACCCATAATAATGAAGTGAAAACATGTTTTCAGAAAGGTTTGCAGATTCATTTAAATCAAAAACTGAAATCTCTCACTTTTATAAATATTCAGACCCTATGCTGTGGCACTCCAAATGGTCGGGTGCATCAGCAAATCACAGCAGGTTGAAAACAAACACAACAAATGCCAGCCTTTGTTTCTCCAAGGTCCCCCAGTTTACAATAAAAATATATGCGCAATCCCCCTACACAGGCCATTATATTTACCTTCTTGTGCTTTTGCTGCAGTCTTCGCAAAAGTGCTTGTTTTCGAACTTCCATTCATTAACAAAAGCACATTTGCTGCTAGTGCTATTACACTGCCTGCGTTTTTTAAAGCATAGTATGTTTTTCTTAAATAAAGTTATTTTACTAGTGCCTGCATTTGAGTAATGAGTAAGAATTATTTGGGTTAAATAATAACCAGTAATTACCAAAATACAGAATTTGTCACTGTTGATATTTTTGACTACAAAAATGCTGTTCACTATTCAGTCATTTTAACTATTACAGTTTAAAGTAAGCATAAAATGATTAAGCATTTTTGAAAGGAAAAATGAAAAGTTTTAAAATGCAGAATTAGTTGCTGCAGACATTTTTTCATAATTTAATTACAGAAGCTACTTCATTGTCCTCTAGATTCAGCACTGAAGTGCTTATATTAGAAATAGGCAACTTTAGCAAGAGTGGAACATCCAACGATGAAGTCAGCAGAAAAGAGAAAAGCATCACATGGGCGATGACAACAGTCAAGTCAGCCGCAGAATTGTAGCTTGGCCTTACACCAGTTTTCAAAAGGGAGTGGAGAGGTGGCAGAGCTATCATTTCCTTCATGAGACTACCACATATTAGGCAACATGCTAAAGCACTAAAGTATGGCACTGAGCAATGACCTTCTTTTCAGTTCTTCTTGTTGGGTGATTATGAGCAAGCCATTCCCACTCTAACTACAGATAAGTAGCTGTGATGTGCTGTGCTCTGCAGGTAATCGTGAACAACCACTAAACTTTGAATTGATTTGCATGTGTAGAACGACATTCACATCTCTATGATGCACACACTATAAATGTATTTTAATACAAGATGTACTGTAAATGTAATCCAGTAAACTATACGATACAAATGCAATCTATTGTATCTTTGAGAAAACTAACAGCCATTGCAAACTGTATGTAACATGTTTTCAATATTTATGAGCCACTTTAAAATGAAACCAAGCTGGATCTGGTCCACAGGTCTTAAGTTTGACTACTCTGCCGTAACGTGATTTTTAGTGATTTAAGTGTTTTCCTGCTATTTTATAATTATAACTAATAATATTATTTTAAGTCAATTTCTGGCCTCCCTGAAAGTTTACGGGAGCCCTAATGGGCCACTGCTTCCTCGATCGAGCACCTCTAATATAAATTAAGGCTTTGAATGAATATTGTAGAAAATATTATGCTGGTTAAATTTACAAGAAACATTAGAGTCTTCATCTCCAAAACTCCAGATGAAGATAACAATGAAGTAACATGGAAGAATAAAAGCCAAACATAATCGTTACACATGGCCTTTACAGGTTAAGGCATTAAAGACTGATTGATTTTCAAAGTGGCATAACAACACAGCAGGTAGCAGTTCATGCTTCTCAGCATTAAGGAGAAAAGTCTGATTCCCATCCGGGTTGTCATTAGCAAGAAGTTTGCACAGTCTCTCTATGTCCATTTCAGCTTTCTCAGGGTACTTTAATTTCCAGCAGCTCCTCAAACACGCACATTCAGATTCAATCCACATCTTAAAGATAATTATCTAAAGATAATGTACCCTGCAAAAGGACCAGAATTCTACACGGGTATGGATTGCTTCCATTTCCCCTGTTCAAGTCAAGAAAAAAGAGAGTTAAGAAAATGAATAGATGCATGGATACAAACATTCTTTAATTTTGACAAACACTAAAATCACTTCCGTGGTGACCAATTATCATTCTCTGCAAAGAAGTTATTTAAAGATGCGAACAAATTGATCTGTACGTATCTCCTCAGTTGGCTTCACAATCTGTGCTTTTAAAAGCTATGTAATCTATCCATGCACCTGACCTGACATTTTTACACTATATTGTTTATATGTCATATTATATATCAGGTTTAAAGAGTTATGAAGTCTTTCATGTTCTCATCCCTTTGAAATCCAAGCTAGCCAGCCATGTGATACCGTTAGTGTTACTTTGTAAACCAACAAGTTATAAACAGCACACATCAGCTCAAAGGGGAAAAGTTTCATGTCTGAAAAGAGTTTCTATAAATAAGACATTCGCAATGACAATTTTGTATAGTTTTGCAAAAGGGCTACTGAAAAGGTAAATTAACTGGATTTTATTGGTATTTTTAAATTCATGTGATGTATATTACTGTACATACAGTACATTGTTTTTTTCATAAAGAACTAGTGAAGTGGCAAGTGGATGCTTGCAAACCCTTATTTATGCCAATGCTCAAAAATCCAAAGAAGATGGTCTTGTAGTCACATCTCCATCTTGTGGACATTATGATGTAATTATCGCATAGCAACACCTAATTTTTTGGAAATGCCAGCAATACGTAAAAGTTAATCTAATCCGGTTACATCAAAATCTTTTTTGCATGAAAAAGACCCCTGTGTTGTGTACTTTTATAAAACAAAATACTGCAAATAAATGGAAAGGCTGACTGAGGTAGACTAGAGTGTGAGCAGAAAAATAATGAATCAGGGCCAAACACTTAATGAAAGGAGTAAGCATAGGTTCTGAAGAGCTTTAAAAAGCAACCACTAAATAAACACAGGAAAACACCATACAGGATACACAGTTTGGATTGAATCTGCTGTATATCTAAAGCTTTATTTTATTGCTCCTGTAATATACACTCATCATCCTCTTTATTTGGTACACCTTTTCAACTGTTTGTTAACACAAATATCTAATCAGCCAATCACATGGCAACAACTCAATGCATTTAGGCATGTAGACATTGTCAAGGCGACCTGCTGAAGTTCAAAACCAAGTATTACAATGGGGAAGAAAGGTGATTTAAGTGACTTTGAATGTGGCATGGTTTTTGGTGCCAGACGGGCTGGTCTGATTATTTCAGAAAATGCTGATCTACTGGGATTTTCATGCAATATTAGGGTTTACAGAAAAAGGTCCGAAAAATGAAAAATATCCAGTGAGCATCAGTTCTTTGGGAGAAAATGTCTTGTTGATGCCAGAGGTCAGAGGAGAATGGCCAGACTCGTTTGAGGTGATAGAAAGGAAACAGGAACTCAAATACCATTCCTTACAAGCAAGGTATGCAGAGGAGCATCTCTTAACACATGTCAAATATTAAAGCAGATGGGCTACAGCAGCATGAGACCTCACTGGGTGCCACTCTTGTCAGGTTAGAACAGTCAACTGGAGCTACAATTCACACAGGCTCACCAAAATTGGACAACAGAAGTTTGAAAGAAACATTGCCTAGTCTGATGAGTCTTGATTTCTGTGGTGACATTTGAATGGTAGAGTCAGAATTTGATGTCAAAAACATGAAAGCATGGATACATCCTGCCTTGTGTCAACAGTGGTGGTGGTGTAATGGTGTGTGGGGTGTTTTCTTGGCACACTTTGGGTCCATTAGTACCACTTGATTATCATTTAAATGCCACAGACTACCTAACTATTGTTGCTGACCATGTCCATCCCTTTTTCACTGCAGTGTACCCATCTTCTGATGGCTACTTCCAGCTGTATAGCACACCATGTCACAAAGCTCAAATCATCTCAGACTGTCTTCTTGAATATGAAAATGAGCTCACTGTACTTAAATGGCATCCACAGTCACCAGATCTCAGTCAAATAGGCATCTTTAGGATGTGGTGGAACAGGAAATTTGTATCAAGGATGTGCAATCAACAAATCTGCAGCAATTGCGTGATGCTATCATGTCAACATGGACCAAAAAAATCCCTGAGAAATGTTTCCAGCACCTTGTTGAATCCATTCCAAGAAAAAAAGGGTCCAACCTGGTACTAGCAAGGTGTACCTAATATAGTGACTAATGACTGTATGCATATATATTGTCACACACATGTGCATGGGAGGCAGTCTATGGGCTTAACTAGGAATTGATGAAGTACACTAATGTCTCCTCTCCCTCCTGTGTTGAACCACAGAAGAGAAGACTGACTAGAGGCTAACCAATTTATACTTCCCTCTCTAGACCACACCCTCCTGCTGACCTCACTTCCACCCATGCCCTGTTGGACCCTTGTCTTCCTTTTCCACGCCTATAAAAGCAGTCACTTGCCGTCCTAGTTAGTTTCATTCAGGACCCAATCTTTGGAGACTACTCTACAGAGCTCATAATATACGAGGTGGATCCCCAAATCTTTTTCTTGCTTCTCTGTTCACATTTACTATATATATATAATCTGTCATGGGTGGGACAAGAGGAAGCGAGTGAGGCTTTATATATATCTCAACCAATGTATCTAAACCAATGTATATATCTGGCCGGATGTATTCAAACTGATGTATATATCTCAACCAATATATCCCAACCAATGTATATATTTGAACCGAAATATATATCTGAACGGATGTATTAAAACCAATGTATATATTCAAACCAATGTATCTGAACCGATATATATATCTGAACCAATGTATATATTTACGAACCAATCTTTTTTTCCTAAACAGCCCCTCATAATATCTATATATATATATATATATATATATATATATATATATATATATATATATATATATATATATATATATATCTCCTTTGGGGTGCAAGCAGCTGTTGCTGGGGGTGCCAGAATCCATGAAGGAAGAAAAATGAAAAACATTATTTGCACAAGATCTTAATTTATCTATCCATTCCTAAATAATGAAATGGGCAGGCTATTTCGTATCAGTGCAATATGCTGCTTGTTAAAACGGATGACTCCTGCTCTTACGTCCACTTAGTGCTGCGTGGCTATTATAAACTATCGAATCTGTTCAAGTTCTATTTAAATTTTAAATATAAGTCATTATTATTTAGTCGACAGAAATATGTTTAGTAGGAATGTAAGTTAAATTTAGTCATCATTGCATACATTTTTCTTCACCATAGAAATTTAAAGACTAAATTCAACTTCTATTCCTACCAAAGATATTTCTGGCGACTAAATAGAACCTACTTATATCCAAATTCGAGCTATTGAGCTGTCGCCTGCCTGCCTGAATAAGTCACCCTCACTTCGCTCTTACTTTTTTACCGTTCATTTAATCATGGCTAGTCGCGGAAAAATTAAAAAATGGAAGGAGGATTACACTGAGTATGGCTTTACCAAAACAATTATTGATGGCAAATAAAGTATCCATTATTCATAAACCTTCAATTGGTGATCTTTTTTTCTGCATTAACCTCATATTTTTTCATACTTCTTCTCAGACCAAGGGGGTGCGAGGGTAAAATGAATCGGGAAGCACTGATATATATATATTGAATATACTGAAATAGTTTTACTGTCAAATAATGCAAACAGTACGCGGCACGTGTTTCGCCCTAATTCTGGTCATCAGGCGTACACACTCACTGCACCCCCTCTCGGGAATCAAACCTCGGAACCAGCGATAGAGGCGAAGCCTCTCATGTTGGCCCATGGCATGTGGTTCGTTTATTTGACAGTATCAGGGTGTATATATATATATACACAGCCGCAACACACATAAAAAACATCAATAATAACTCATAAACTTGCAATATTATTTAAGAAAATCGCAACATTTTACTCACTAAAAATTATTTGTAAACAAAATCCATCGTCCTCTCTTTCCTCAAAAACAGTTCAATTACTCTGTAGTACGGATTATCCGTGCACTTCAGTTCCATCAAAACCTCACTTTCTATCGCCATCGAAGCTAATGCTGAAAGGCTAACCCGCCCTATGGTATTTCTGGCATAAGTTTCAATTCGTTTTAGGCCTGAAAATGTCCGCTCGACAGAAGCACTGTACACAGGAATGCTCACCGCCAAATATACCAATGTGAACAGCTGCCCCATGCTCTCATTCAGATTTTTCTGATGAAGGAAGTCAAGGAGATCAGTGGGAGATTTTCCTGCAAAATCATCCATGGCATACATTACAGTCAGTTCTGTTTTTAGCTGAGACAGATCAAAAAGCACTCCGTGGCTCTTGTGTTAAACTGGAGAAGGCTGCATGCGGGAAATTTTTCTTGTATTCCCGAAACTTCTGGGGCTTGAGGAGCGTGACAAACATCAGGTTTTCGTGGTTTTGAAATCTGGTCTGTTTCTGGCAAATAATATTGTCCAGAATCCTGCCATTGAGTTGGCCGTAGTGCACGCGACGATCTTTCGCTTGGAGCGTTTGCGGTGTGTTCAGTAGCCTCGGAGAGTTCCTCATATCGGCTTCTATCCAATCAATGGGTCTGAATAAGGTGACGTTGCCGTACGCCTGCTAGAGGGCCCTACTGACACCAACTCAAAATCTGATTGGTTGAAGCAACAGGTTAATTGACATTTATTCTGTGTTAGAGTGCCTCCACAACAGATTGTGAAAGCCTCTCTGCCTGGCAACAAATGATGGCTGAAATGTGATTGGTTAAATATTTTAATACGAAACTCCGCCTCCCATGGCTATTGAGCTGCATTCTATTACAGTACATGGACAAAAATACATTCCAGTTATGACCATTACGCGTAGAATTTCGAAATGAAACCTGCCCAACTTTTGTAAGTAAGCTGTAAAGAATGAGCTGGGGTGTGGCTAGGACTGATTGCCGGAAAGCAGCTGGAGCCCATCCGGGTTCCTATAAAAGGGGCCACCTCCCTGGAGGCGGCCAGGAAAGAAAGGCACAAAGAAAGAAAGGCACAAAGGACTGTGTGGCATGGACTTTGGGGGATTGGTGCTGGGTTTTGTGAGCATGTGACTTAGTATAAAATAGTAGTTGTAAAATAAACGGTGTGTGGTGACAATATGATGTCCATCTGTCTGTGTCCGGGCCAGCGTTCACAATATATATATATATATATATATATATATATATATATATATATATATATATATAATAAAAGGCAAAGCCCTCACTGACTGGCTGACTGACTCACTCACTGACTCACTCACTGACTCATCACTAATTCTCCAACTTCCCGTGTAGGTAGAAGGCTGAGAAGGCTGAAATTTGGCAGGCTTATTCCTTACAGCTCACTTACAACAGTTAAGCAGGTTTCATTTCTACACGTAACGGTCATAACGGTCGATAACAGTCGACAACGTCCGCCATGTTGAACTTTCTTATTTATGGCCCCATCTTCACGAAATTTGTTAGGTGGCCTCCCTGCGCTAACCGAAACCGATGTATGTACTTATTTCGGTGGTATGACGCCACTGTCGGCCGCCATATTGAATTTTCCAAACATCACTAATTCTCCAACTTCCCATGTAGGTAGAAGGCTGAAATTTGGCAGGCTCATTCTTTACAGCTTACTTACAAAAGTTAAGCAGGTTTCATTTCGAAATTCTACGCGTAACGGTCATAACGGTCGACAACGTCCGCCATGTTGAACTTTCTTATTCATGGCCACATGTTCACGAATTTTGGTAGGCGGCCTTCCTGCGCTAACCGAAACCAATGTACGTACTTATTTCGGTGGTATGACGCCACTGTCGGCCACCATATTGAACTTTCCAACGTCACTAATTCTCCAACTTCCCGTGTAGGTAGAAGGCTGAAATTTGGTACTTATTTCGGTGGTATGATGCCACTGTCGGCCGCCATATTGAACTTTTCAACGGTCTTTGTTACTTATAGGCCCATCTTCAAGAAATTTGGTACGCGGGTTCCCAACGCTAACTGAATCCTACTTACGAACATATATACGTCTATAGCCTGCAGCCCGGTCACCGTGTGAGGCGCCGTTGGGTCCCCCATCCCAACGCCTCCCACGTTGTTGGCTGCCTGCCTATATAAGGCCGTCCGTCGCTCCAGTCTCTACATTCCCTTCCTTGCTTCGCCACGGGATTCACGTCTCTCTGCTGATAACTACAGCCTTTTTATTTAATCCACAGCTCCTCCGCTGTTTTATTGTTCATTTATTATGATTATAGTTATTGTGTAGGTATTTTAGACTTAGACTTACTTTACATTGTTCAGGTACCCATTTCCTTTATCATTCCAACCGTACCCCCATTAACATGTCTCTCTAAGAACTGTCATTTACCAAGTGGTTTCCATGCCCGTAGATGGCACCTACCTTTTCCATTCTCTTTGTTACATATTGCACGGCCATATCAGACTCACTCTTGATAACATTGTGTCTTATGTATTGAATGACTGGGACAGGTTCAAGATGTGGACTGATGACGGTACAGGAGATAATTATTCTAAACAGGAGCACTAGAAGAGTGAAATGTTCAAGCCCTTCACCTATGCATCTGCATGTGAGTTGATGGCTGCCGGTGAATTGTTCGGTTGTCACTTTCAAGTGTACCGAAATGGCCAAATATTTTACACCTTTTGACAACCACCAATGCCTCTTAAACATCTTAGATTGACAGGTGACGATTTCAGTAATGGACACTTTGATGTTTATGCATGTTTAAACTCTCAAAAGCTGGATGTGAAGTTATCGATGAAACCGGTTGTATACTTACAACGCTTGACAGATGCCGAATGTCACTTCAACACAAGTCCTACAAATACTGTCATAATTGAAACAAACCATGAAACTCAAACCGATTATGACAGCAGCAATCCAAGCTGTGAGATTTGAAACAAGATTACTGTTCACATGGCCAACTGTACGTTGCATGCTCAAGAGTAAGCTCAGCGCACAGCTTGGTCATATTACATATTGTCCCTAGTGTGTGCTTGGTGTGTGTGTGTGTGTGTCCTGCGGTGGGCTGGCACCCTGCCTGGAATTTGTTCCTGCCTTGCGCCCTGTGTTGGCTGGGATTGGCTCCAGCAGCCCCCCGTGACCCTGTGTTAGGGTATAGCGGGTGGGAAAATGATTGACTGACTGACATACTTGCCCTGCAATCGTAAAGAGTGGTGGACCATTATGGTGTATCCTTCACAACCAGAAATGAGGTCTGGGTAACCACTGTTATCTTCTTCATTGGAGTTGTTCCACAACAGGTCACCACAATTTTTTTAAAAATGTAACCACTCCATCTCATATTTTGATTAACATGTCAAAGTCACTGGTGTGGACAAAACTTTCCTGTGCCATATGGTTTTTCAGTTATGATGGGATGAAAATTAGGGAATTGTTATACACATGTGTGATGTATCATAGAATGATGACATAAAACACATAAAACATCACAGTCATTATAGTCTTTTATTTTAGACACCTCTGAGAATACATAATACGGTACTTGAAACACATTTTACAACAACATAAAAATATTAATTCAAATGTTTTTTTTTTTGTTTATGGCTACCCTGCATGATACTTTAATAACCTTTTAATTTTTATTTTAAATATTTCTATCGAATGTCACTATATTATTAATATTATTTTTTTTAAATACCATTCTCATACAGTAGACACCCAAAATTTTTAAATAGTGTGGACTAAAGCTGCTTCTGAGGCCCATCTGGGATTAGGAGCCATGAAATTTAAATTTCAATAGTTTCATAGCAGATCCTCCCCTGATTGTAAAGCATAATACGGTGCAATTCTTCAGTATTTGTAAAGGCACTGAGATTCTGCACACTATAGGAAGTGATTATTAAAATAAAGGTTATCTGTTCATGAACATTATATATTTATTAAGAAACACTTAACATATTTGTGATGAGACGAGTAGGGGGTGTGAATTTGTGTTAATTGTTTTAATTGCTAATCCTTTTAAGTGGTGTCACATCCCGTTGTTTTAGCTTGTGTTGGTGTGGAGTGCATATGTGCTGACATGTCCTGCTGTTAATTAAGAATCACAGGCTATTAGCAGGATGGTAATCAGAAAGGACCAGCAGAAGACAACGTTCAGAATAAAAGGGAGCAGGGTTAGTGCAATAGGGGGAGAAAACAGAAACAAGGAGAGAAGAGGAGAAGAAAAGAAAGGGAAGGAAAGGATGAAACTGAGAGAAATGTCGATCAATGAGTGAAGGAAAGGTAAAAGGAGGTTGTCATACTGGACATCATCTGTACAGGTGATAAGTTTACAGAAAACAGGATGAAGGGCTGGGTGAGTTCAGAAAATCTGATGTGCTCTTGACAAATGATGAGCTGGAATGTACATCTGACATATGAGGCTACGGGAGATGATACGGAAATAGTGTCCCAATGTAGCAGGAGAGAAGAAGGTACCCTGAGAGTTGTGGTGATGGATGGAGGTGTTAGCTCCTTATCTGTGGTTACCAGATGAGGTGACGAATCGATGGGGATATGGCGCAATAAGTCCGTAGGATGGAGGAGAAAGAGTATGATGGAAGAAACATTAGTTATTTTAACTTTCCATTTGGATGATTTTAACCTGTTTATTGGTTTATGTATTCATTTGAACACCCTGGGACAGCAACTTTGTTTTTATGGCCCACCTTTAAGGATTATTTATTTATGGACTTATTACACTCTTTGCACTTGTCGAATGCACTTTATATTCATGTATTCAATAAACTCATCTGTTATTCCTTGCTAAGTAAGTCTCTTGCTTGTTTACTCTCTCACCCCAATCCATCCTCTGTGATGATTATTGATGCCCCGGGTTAAATGAAGTGATGCCAGTTATGAGCAACCTGGGCATTATAAAAAGGAGGTGAGGGCCAAGATGAGGCTTCTTTCCATTATACCACGTGGTAGAGAGGCTAACCTGAAGGGTACCAAACATGACTTGAGAGGAGCTAGGGACAGTTGTTTAAGTTAACCTTAGCTGTGATGCTTATTGCCTGAAATGTGATGTAGAGATCACAAGATGTGCCCTGTCATGTTGCTCCAACTATGTAAAAGTTTTATAAGAATTTTTGCAGCATGAATTCTGACTGCAATTTCTAGGGTTTTGACGCTTTCATTGGTAATTACTTTGTTTTAGACCTTGGATAGCTTTTTGACTACATCGCTCTCTTCCCCTTACATTTTCCATCTATAAACTGAATAATTTATATGAACACCACTGGCCTTTCATTTCTTGAAGTTATAAACTCCTTGCTCAATCCCCCCATTCCCTAGTCTAAAAAATGCTTGTAAATACAGTCTGCCTCATCAATACATAGGTGCCCTTTCACGTCAGACGCAGCCAGTCATGGTGGTACAGATCCACCTTTTTTTCCAGTACACTTCCTGGCATCCCGTCACAACTTTGCTAATTCACATATCACTGTTTTCTAGGAGCTGCGACTTCACAGGACATTAATGTGAAATGTCCCACTGGGAAATTCATATCTCCTGTCTGTTTCTAAATAAGTGTACACACCATTGTGTGGATGAGTTTGAAAATGGATGGACTGATTTCAGTGTTTAAGACTATTAACAAGAAAAAATGTCCTCTTTGTCCATTTTCTATAATATCAGTGTCCACTTCATTGCCACAAGATTTTTTTGTTTGTTTCAGTGTAGTTTTTGCCTCCTTATATATGTGTCATACTGTGTCTTTCTGCTGCGGTCCTTGCTCGAGGACCAAAACTAAAAAGGGGGAAATTGGATGATGTCTAACTCCACCAACTAGTCTCATTATTTAAGAATTCTATGTAGGAACAGGAACACTTTCAAATATGTTACTTAAAACATAGGAAACAGTTAATTAGCTAGATGAGAGTATTTGTCCATCATCTAATATGAAGTAACATAACTAAAGAAGATAAAAACAAGTGACAGCTGGAGTCCAGAATATACCCCATCCATTTTTTGTTTGACTCAGGCAAGATATGGGAAGAGACGCATGAGATTTGAGTTCACCCATTGGATCACTTGCATCATCCACCATGATCCAAAACGTGCGTCTCCTCTCCGTATGCTGCAGCGAGGACAGTCTCTGGCAGCCACACATGTAAAGAGTCTTGCACAGCACAAATGCATCAACTCTGGGATGAATTGTCTGTTGTGAGGAGTTGGTACCTGCTTCTCAGGTTCATGCAGGTTTTCTGTGGGGGCTCTAGTTTCCAGCCACTGTTCCAAGGTATGCTTTCAGGTTAATTAAAACCTCCTCCACATCAATGCCCTGCACTGCTCTGGCATTCCTATCCACAAATGGAGCCAGGATTGCACCCACTGTTATCCACATAATATAAGCCTATTGCTTTCTTGGGCCCTTCCCTGGGTAAGCACATTAAGAAATTGGAGGGATACCTTTTCATGTTATATCTGACAGAAATGCACAAGAACTTTAAAGTAAAATATTTTTTAAAAGCTTCTTTAAATTTAATAAAAAGGTAACATAAAACACTATATCTGTCACTATGAAAAGACTACCAGCTTCAAGGATGCACACATGGCTGGAAACAGGATATTCATGTCATCAGCAACTTTCCCACTGTAAAAAAATAGGGATGTATTAAAAAGTTTCAGTGAGAACTGAGTTCTAAGTTCATCATGAGATCAAACAATGATTTTCAGATATCTGCGAAAGACGTCAGCCAAGTGGCAGAGAAGCTTGTCAAGTCTCCTTTTCTGGTCCCCTCCCTATGCAATATTAATAATTTATGGCTTTAGCGTTCCTTTCTCTCTAAATGAAAATACAAGATGCTTGGCGCTGCTGCTTCGAGAATTTCCTGGAACCCCTTTCAGTTCCAGCCACGTAAAAATAATTGAATAACTCTGTCCAAAATAATCATGACTCAGTACATCTTTTAATAAGAATTCTCAAAGCTCTGCTTACACCTAATATGTGATCAAATACGTTAATCCTCCTTTCCAATGGCATTGGTTGCATAACAGAAAGAAAAGTACATGGTAATGTAGCATTTTCAGATAAAAAAAAAAAAACATTTTTAAAGAATGTGAAATTGTAAAAATTGTGATTAAGAAATTATAACTTTAATAGGCAAAATCATTTGAACATATTTGACGGTACAGTTTTAGAACAGTGTTTTTTCCAGTAATCTGTCAATATTCTAATATTTTAAATACGGCAAAAATACACGTCTCTAAATGTTAACGCATGCCAGACGACTGCAGCTGCCATGTCATTATATATTTTCGTCACTAGATGGCAGTATGCACACAAAAGTACAGTATAAACAAGCAGTCTGCTACTGTGCGTGCTTTTCAGCTATAATTAAAGCCAAGTCAAGAAGATTTATTAAGTTGTCTTTTGTTCTTTTAAGTCATTTTTGCAAACTCCACAATTCTTTTCAGAAGTGTAGTTTAAAAAAACGGAGTCTCCACGCTGTGCAACACAAAGTTCAGAAAAAGACAATATGAACTGTTAACAGTATTCATCGTTTTTGTGCTCTTAGCATATTTTCGGATTTTGACAGCATCATGTTCCTCTTTTAATCAGGAAAGAGAAAGTACTATTGGTTTTCTGATAGTGTTTAATTAGTAAAGTGTTATGATATGGGATTTACTGTCATTTTTTACATAAGTTTAGAGAATGTATTTCAGAAAACAGCTGGGAAAAATGATTTTAACATTTTTTTCATAAAGCCATTTTGTATTTATTTTGGACACCATCATGTTCTGTACTTACCATTATGGTTTCAATGGCAATCTTTCACAGAAAGTACCAGGACTGTGCCATGTGTGATGTGACCGTAGTAACCGTATAAAGTCAGTGAACACCTCCCTTAATCATCTGAGCTTAGGATAAAAACATAAGTGCTAGTGTTTGATTCTATTGTTTGCAAAATCTTTCCTGTTATTCAGACTTACTTTTGATTCTTATACCTTAGATTTTTGACTAGTGTTTTGAACTTTAAGATAGATCGGTTAAATATTTTTTATGACCTTGTCTCAAATTCTTGACTTTTCCTTATCTCCTCGTCTCTTTTATTACAGACTGTCTCATTTTTGTATTGATATGTACTGTATAATGACCAATAGATTTCTAGTAATAGAGGTATGTTTATGACAGTTATAAATGTTAGCTGTAAGGCATTTCTGGGGGCAGACTAGGGCAACCATATTGAAGTAGGAAAAAGAATTGTTTGTTAACATCAGTAAAATGTTCTTTTCTGTATTTGTGTAAAAGAAGTGAACAAAACACGGCATCAGAAGTGAAATCTACTGCATTTGAAAATTTATATATATATATATATATATATTGTGGAGGACTGCCGGATTCGTGCTCTGGCCCTCACCCCCAGTCCGCCAGGAGGAGCTCTCCCGACAGCAGGATTGTGCCCCGAGTTCCAGCAGGGCCTTATGGACTATGTAGTGTTTTTACACAGCCCTGCTGGATACCTTCGGGGCCACCAGGAGTCGCTGTGGGGGGCTCATGGGCTCTTTTGTGCCTTATGACCCAGGAGTACATCACGGTCATGTGGCGGGAAGGAACGACGTGCTCCCGGGTTGAAGTAAAGGACTGATTGCCCTGACCCGGAAGGAATAAGGAACTGTGGACTGTTGGGACAGGAACACCTCCGGGTCAGGGGCTATAAAAGGACGGTGCCTCAGTCCAGACAATGAGCTGAGCTGGGAGGTTGAGGAGCAAGTGTCTGGGCGAAGAGGAGAGTTTATTGTGTGAGTTAGTTATTGGTGGATTTATGAGTAGCGTGGAAGGTGCTTGGTGCACTGTGAAAAATAATAAAGAGTCTTGGACTTTTACCTGGTGTTTGTACCTGAGGGTTCAAGGGAGCACTAGCGCCCCCTACTGCCACTATATATATATATATATATATATATATATATATATATATATATATATATATATATAAACTGCTCAAAAAATTAAAGGAACACTTTGAAAACACATCAGATCTCAATGGGAAAAAGAAATCCTCCTGGATATCTATACTGATATAGACTGGGTAATGTGTTAGGAATGAAAGGATGCCACATCGTTTGATGGAAATGAAAATGATCAACCTACAGAGCCCTGAATTCAAAGACACCCCAAAAATCAGAGTGAAAAATTATGTGGCAGGCTAGTCCATTTTGCCAAAATTTAATTGCAGCAACTCAAAATTGTACGCAGCACTTTGTATGGCCCCTGTGTTCTTGTATACATGCCTGACAACATCAGTGCATGCTTCTAATGAGATGACAGATGGTGTTGTGGGGATCTCCTCCCAGATCTGGACCAGGGCATCACTGAGCTCCTGGACAGTCTGAGGTGCAACCTGGTGGCATTGGATGAACCAAAACATAATGTCCCAGAGGTGTTCTATTGGATTTAGGTCAGGAAAGTGTGGTGGCCAGTCAATGGTATCAATTCCTTCATCCTCCAGGAACTGCCTGCATACTCTCACCACATGAGGCCAGGAATTGTCGTGCACCAGGAGCCACTGTACCAGCATAGGGTCTGACAATGGGTCCAAGGATTTCATCCTGATACCTAATGGCAGCCAATGTGCCTTTGTCAAGCCTGTAGCGGTCTGTGTGACCCTCCATGGATATGCCTCCCCAGACAATCATTAACCCACCACCAAACTGCTCATGCTGAATGATGTTACAGGCAGCATAATGTTCTCCATGGCTTCTCCAGACCCTTTCACTTCTGTCACGTGCTCAGGGTGAACCTGCTCTCATCTGTAAAAAGCACAGGACACCAGTGGTGCATCTGCCAATTCTGGTATTCTATGGCGAATGCCAATCGAGCTGCATGCTGCTGGGCAGTGAGCTCAGGGCCCATTAGAGGACATGGGGCCCTTGGGTCACCCTCATGAAGTCTTTCTGGTTGTTTGATCAGAGACATTCACACCAGTGGCCTGCTGGAGGTCATTTTGTAGGGCTCTGGCAGTGCTCATCCTGTTCCTCCTTGCCCAAAGGAGCAGATACTGGTCCTGCTGATGGGTTTTGGACCTTCTATGGCCCTCTCCAGCTCTCCTAGAGTAACTGCTTGTCTCCTAGAATCTCCTCCATGCCCTTGAGACTGTGCAGGGAGACACAGCAAACCTTCTGGCAATGACACGTATTGATGTGCCATCCTGGAGAAGTTGGACTACCTGTGCAACCTCTGTAGGGTCCAGGTATCGCCTCATGCTACCAGTAGTGACACTGACTGTAGCCAAATGCAAAACTAGTGAAGAAACAGTCAGAAAAGATGAGGAGGGAAAAATGTCAGTGGCCTCCACCTGTTAAACCATTCCTGTTTTGGGGGTCATCTCATTGTTGCCCCTCTAGTGCATCTGTTGTTAATTTCATTAACACCACAGCAGCTGAAACTGATTAACAACCCCTCTGCTACTTAACTGACCAGATTAATATCCCATAAGTTTCATTGACTTTATGCTATACTCTGATTAAAAAGTGTTCCTTTAATTCTTTTGAGCAGTATATATATATATATATTGTGAACGATAGGGGGCTGTCTCGCTCCCTTGAACCCCTGTTCACGACTCCAGACACCAGGTAAAAGTCCTCAAGTTGACTTTATTTTTCTCCCACAGTGCACAAAGCACACTCTTCTGCACAATACTCATATAATTACAATAAACCACAATAATAAACAATAAACCAATCCTCCAGCTCCCAGACGCGTTGCCACCCTTCCACCCAGCTCAGCTCCTTGTCTGGGAGTTCCCATAGTCCTTTTATACCTCCTGACCCGGAAGTGTTTCTGCCCAATAGTCCACAAGTCCTTTTTCCTTCCAGGTCAGGGTAAATAGTCCCTTTCTTCAACCCGAAGTATGTCGCTCTTCCTGTGACGAACCTCCGGGTCACAGGGCACGAAGAAGCCCTTGGTCCTCCCTGCAGCTCCCTCCTGTGGCCCCACGGCATCCAGCAGGGCTTTGCATAAAAACTCCAATGTCCATGATGCCCTGCTGGTCTTCTGGGGACCTCCAGGCTGCAAGGAGGGCTCCACCTGGCGGCTTGGGGGTATTGACCGGGATAAATGGCGGCCATCCATTACAATATATATATATATATATATATATATATATATACACAGTATGAAACAGGATGGAAAGTTACAAGCCACCAGAGAATTTTGAACTGATGGGAAATGTGGATAGTAACTGCTTTTAAGCAGCAACTCCTGCTGTAAATCGCAACTGTACATGAAACCACACACTATAAAGATTGCGTTATTACTAATTATAGCGGGTCCACAAGCCATTGAAATATATAATATGCTTGTGTTTGAAGGTCAAGAAGACAAGGACAAATTTGAAGATGTACTAAAAAAGGTTTGATGCCCATTGCTCTCCTAAGAAGAATGAAACATATGAAAGGTATATTCTTCATTCTCAAATGCAACAACAGCATGAGCCTTTTGATAGCTTTTTAACTGATTTGAAGAAGAAAGTGCAGACATGTAACTTTGACCATTTCAGGAATTCAATGATACATAATCAGATTGTTTTTGGAGTTTTTGAGAAGAAAGTCACAAAATGTTTGTTAAGAGAGACAGAGCTGTCTGGAGAAAGCTAGTAAGATCTGCCATGCAAATGAGTTAGTGCACCAACATGTGAAAATGTTTACTGAAATAGCAACAAATGTTGCCATTGCTGGTGAATTTGCTAAAGTTGCTGTGGTGTCCTTGAAAGGTAAAAGACAGGTACCATCTTTGATGAAGCAATCAGATGAAGTGTTCAAATGCAAGCATAGTGGATTACAGCCAGTGCTCAAAGTGCAGTGGCAAAGACCACTTTAGCCAAGCAGTGTTTTTCAAAGTTAAAAGAAAGAAAGAAGAAACAATCTATTAAAGAGATAGAAGACATTGATTTAAGTGATTCATTTTGTTTTTGGCATGATAACCTGTGAAAATGCACCCAAGATTAAAAGCAAAAATGGTGTACAACAATCTGCTGTTAATAATATGCACAGTCAAATTAATGTTAATGAAGACAAATGGAGAACACAGCTTCAAGTAAATGGAACTGTTGTCTCATTTAAAATAGATAATGGTGCCAAAGCAAACTTGATCAGTATGTCTGATATCAAAGTAGTGAAAGAAAAACCTAAAATACATACATCATCATTACTGCTGAAAGATTAGAATTGGACAGACATTTGATGTTTTTGGGCACATGCAGACTGAAAGTAGCAGTAAAAGATAAATCATATGACCTGTTCTTCTCTGTTGCACCTAAAGGTCCTGATTCACTGTTCGGTGATAAAGACTGTGAAGATCTGAATTTTGTATAAACAATTTACTGTGTTAACAATGCAGAACAATTTAAAGATATTTTAAAGGCTTTGGTACACTAACATTCATAAACAAAATACAATTTAACGAAGACGCACATCCAAAAGTCTATGTTGCACAACAGATTCCTGTACCATTAAAAGACTGTCTAAAGAAAGAACTAGACAGAGTGACTACTCTAGAGGTGATGAAGAAAATGGAAGAACCCACAGACTGGGACATCTCCACGGTGTATGCTAAGAAAAAGAATGGTGATTTAAAAATATGCATGGAGCCTAAAGGTTTAAATGAAAACATAAAACGCGAACACAATCAAATCCCTAAACGTGAAGAAATCACTAGTGAAATGGCAAGTGCCAAGTATTTTACAAAGCCTGATGTTTCACAAGGTTTCCGGCAAACAAAACTAGATGACTTTTAATCCACCATTTGGCAGGTACTGTTTTCTAAGATTACCATATGGAATTGTATCTGCATCAGAAATATTCCACAGAGCAATAGAACAGATCCTTGAAGGGCATGAAGAATACGAGTGTACATAGATGATATAATCATTTGGGGTTTCTCACTCCAGGAACATAATGAGAGGCTGAATAAAGTGCTACAGAGCAATAAACAAAATGGAGTTAACCTTAATGAGAGTAAATGCTATTTTGGTATTCAGGAAATTATATTCTTGAAAGACAAACTCTAAGCTGAAGGCATCCAACCAGATAAAAAAAATCTAGCCCATTCAGACTATCGGAAAACCAATAGATAAAAGAGGAGTTTTGCACATTATTGGGATGATCAACTTTATAAGGAAATGTATTCCCTGCCTGTCAGCAAAAACATCACACCTGCATGAGTTCCTACACAAAAGAAAACAAATTTATATGAACAACCAAACATGAGCAAGAGTGACAAAACCTCAAAACAGCACTGCCCACTCTACTTGAGTTTACATTTTTTGATCCAAACAAAAGGATATATTGATGCATCTAAGGAAGGTATTCATCAAGGTCCATGACGGAAAGTGAATGTCGATATGCTCAAATAGAAAAAGAATGTCTAGGGTTACTGTATGGTTTCAAGAAGTTCCATGGCTATATTTTTGGTCTCCCTACTTTTCTTGCTAAACAGATCATCATCCACTTATTGCAAACATCAAAAAGAAAGAAAAATAAATGTCACTAAGAGCTCAACATCAGATGATGAAGCTGCTGAGTTATGATTTCAATCTAATCTACACTGCAGGGAAATGCCTTATGTTAGCAGATGCTCTCTCATGAGCACCGACTGCAAGTAATGTCAGCTCAACTGAACAGGATGTTGAAGTTCCCATTGATATGATTTCTAGTACACTTCCTGTGTCAGATAGCAAACTAAAGCTAAGAACAGAAGAAACTGCTAAGGACAAACAGCTACAAGCTGTTGGTGAAAACGTTCACAATAGATGGCCTACAAATTCTTGTCCACTTTACAATCATGTCAGAGATTATATAATTGTTGCAAATGGGCTGTTATTAAAACAAAGCAGAACTGTGGTACCACATAGTCTGAGACAAGATATGCTTCAAAGAATTCCTGCAAGCCTTCATTTTAGAGAGACATGTAAAATAAGAGCAAGAGACACTGTCTTCTGACTTTGTGATAAATCAGGATATTGAAAGGATGGTAAGCAAATGTGAAACATGTCTAAAATACAGAAACAGGCACACCAAATAAACCTTTTTGCTGTCAGATTCACCTATTGAACTTTGGCAAAATGTAGTAGTGGATCTTTTTCATTTTAAAGGCAAAGACTGATTAGTAGCAATTGACAATTACTCAGACTTTCCTGAGATGGCAAACTATCAAGTACATCAGGAAGCTGTATTACACATGTAAAATCAATGTTTGTAAGGCATGGTACTGTTGTGAGGGACAATGATCCATGTTTTAACTGTAAAGAATGGCAAGAGTTTTCAATACACTTGGACTTCCAACATCTCACATATTGTCCTTTGTAATCTCATTCTATTGAAAAGGCAGAAAAAGGAGTCCACATTCACAAGAAGCTCCTTAAAAAGGCTGTTGGTAGTAATTCCAATCTCTATATTGCTTTACTCATTTATAGAACCTCACCTCTAGAAAGTAGCCTATCAACTGCTGATCTGTTAATGAGCTGAAAACTTCCTATTACACTGTATTTCTGTTTGTAACAAAAGCAGTGCACTAAGTCAAAGCAAAAACTCAAACAGCTTAAAGTGATACAGAAATCATTTTATGATAGATCAGCAAAATATCTCCAACTGTTATCAAGGAATGATGGGCTTGAACTGATGGTCATTGTTCTTTAAGAACAGTCTTCTGAAAACAAATGAAACTATCCCAGGGATCAGGGCAGACACTTTTGAATCTGAATCTGCATCTGATTCTAACTGTAAGACACAAACATGCATGTCAAACTCACTCGTGTTAAGAAGATTCACAAGAGCTATAAAAAACCCTGACAGACTAAGTTTGTGAAATAATTACTTTGTTTTAGTTTATAAAAAAAAAGTTTCAAGCTGACTGTTAATTTGTTTAAGTAAATTCCATCCATCCATTATGCAACCCGCTATATCCAAACTACAGGGTCATGGGGGTCTGCTGGAGCCAATCCCAGCCAACACAGGGTGCAAGGCAGGAAACAAACCTTGGGCAGGTCGCCAACCAACGTAAATTCATATCACATATTCTGATAATTGTTACACTAATATATTTTTAAGGTTCTTACTGATATTCTGTGTCATTTATACAAAGTACATAAAGGAAGGGGGTGTAGTGATAATTAGTGTGTAATGACTACTAGATGTCAGTAACGGAGGTATGTTTATGACAGTTATAAATGTTAGCTGTAAGTCAGTTCTGGAAAGACTAGGCCAACCATATTGAAGCAGAATAAAGAATTGTTTGTTAGCATCAGTAAAATGTTCTTTTCTTTATTAGAGTAAAAGAAATAAAACAGTTTTGAGCCATTACATCAAGTAGAGACCTACATACCAGTTCTCGTGTGTCCGCTGTATGGCATATTAATTCACTGGGACCCTGAACTGCTGCATCTTTTAGGATGATGAATGAGGACAGATGGGAAGGGAAATGTTCTTTATTTCCTAAGTAGTTATAAATATCCCCAGCAGCAAGGTTTGACGTGAAATTTTCAAGAGTTCAATGAAATGAAGACAAAATACAACATTGTGACAAAAACACAAAACATAAAAGTAAAACACTAACAAATATCTATGTTCCTACGAAACATAGATTGTCAAAAACATAGACCAGTTAACCATAAGAGATGTCAAGGTTCTCAGAAACAAACTGAAAATAACAACGTGTTATCTTATATATGTTCACTGAAATGTGCTAATAGAAAATTAGTTTGACTTGAGGGGGAAAAGGATAATATGTTCAGATCCCCTAGCTACAACTTTTCAATCTCTGTTGGAGAGGGGTCTACAGCCTTACCATGCCTATAGTGCTACTTACATAGATGACTTGCTAGTCTATTCTTGCACCTGGGAGGAACATCTATGCCATCTACTGGCCATAGTCAAAATTTTCAAAAACAGAAGTCTTCATTTTATTCCCAATTAATGTTCTTTGTTCTAAAATTAAATACCTAGGCCACATACTGAAATAAAGGCAGGTTTAAGCCACAGGTGACCAAAGTAACATCCATACAAAATTGTTCCCAGTCAAGGTATAAAAGGCAAAAGCAGGCTTTCCTGGGTTTTGGTGGGGTACTACAGCTGATTTGTACCTTTAATTCTGAGGAGCCTATGCCTTTAAAAGACCCAAAATGAACAACGGTCTAAATTGTTGCATTGAGCTCAACTACAGAATGTGCATTTTGTGATCTGTACAAAGCTGTCATGTATGTTCCTAAGCCGATTACTCCTAACATTTTGCAACCTTCCCTACTCAACACTGATATTTCTGAGACATTCTTCAGCCCTGTGTCTGGTCAGATCATGCTGAACACTCCATCTAGAAACTATTGCATCAGGAAAGAAAGTGTTCATTAGCAGAGACGGAAGCACTCACTATCAAGAGGGTAGTAGTATTCCTATTACTTATAGTGATAGAGGAATATTAATGCAATTTATTATTTTGGGGACCCACCGTAATGTCAGTAAATGGAATTTGTCAGTTAGTTGAAGACCACAGTGGATCAGGAGATGAAGAGCTTATTTAAAAAACAAACCAAAAAAAATATAGGTCATTACCACAAGACCAAACTAAGCTTCATCAATACCAAACAGTCAGGTCAGGTTTTATTTATGTTATTTATCGAATGAATGATTGATTATCTTGTATTATTTGTCCTGTGAGACTGTATCCTTGTTTTTATGTTTCTGCTGTGGTATGCATCTGAATTTCCCCATTGGATTTAAAAAAGTTTATCTAAACTAAGCTAATCTAAATCAATAAATTATCATATAGTCCTTGAACCTGCTAACTTACAAGTTCAAGATTATCCACCAGAAAGGGACTCTGAATCTGCAGTCAGTCCTGATGTGCTTTCCCCCATCCACAACCTCATGGGTAAAGACTCACACTCTTCATAGAACCAAGTTGATGTGGACCATATGATACACACAGTCGGTAGCCTTCTAAACATTTCTTATGTCATACTGGCATCATTATGAAGCAAAAATTTCAAATGTGAAATTCTTTGCTCCATAAGACCTTCTGCTACTGGCTATCATTCCATGTTTTAGGGTCTTTCACATGCTGAAATCTCTTGTTTGTTGCTTTTCTGCCAGAATGATTGCTTAGGTGCAAAACACTGTATGAGACATATAATGTGTTTCTAGATGACTCTGTCAGATGCTGATCAAGCACTTCACTGTATCTCCTTTTATCTTTTAAAGATACGACCTTTATGTCCTACTCAGCAGATAAAGGATATCTATTAGGGTCTTCCACTGTAATTTCTGTCTTGAATTTTACATTTCTTTATTACAGCTTGAACATCATATCTTGAAAATTACTATTTGTATATTGTTGCTTGCTCTCATGAAGAGGTTTGGAGCCCAACCTATAGTATGTTTTCAAATACGTATCACAAAAACAGATTTTCTTGACTGGAATAGTGCTACGTGAGCGTAAACATCAGCTTCTAATGAAATGATTGCTTTGTCCATAGGGTTAGGGGTAAGGCTACAGCTGACAATCATTAACGCTGACCCTTTTACAGCTGCCAAGCCTTTAGTCTGTATATTTTGTTTCAAATATGCTTCTCTGTCTGCAATTTTTTCATAGCCAATCCCCACTGCTTTCCTAGAAAGCAAACTAAGACTAAGGTCTGCAGCCCTTAGAAATCAGTGTTAATGCTTATAAAAATGTACATGGCATGGTGTTAGGCACTTTAAAATTATTCTCAACTATTTCCCTTTGTGCTAGTCTATTTTCACCTGAAAGAGCTCAAAACATTCCATTCTACAAATGAAAAATGTAGGTTGGAGGAGGTGTATGTGAGAGAGCGATAAATCTGCCATTTCAGCAGCAAGAGTTCTGCTGAGCCACTTACGGCATTCTGAATTGGAGTGCTGATGCTCAAGAATTGCTTTGTAGCCTCATAAAAGTCACACAACAAATACGTGCTTGGGGCCTGGATGATACAATTTCTCATCAAGGTCTTTTATTGACAGGTGTGAAATTGGATGGCAAGGTCTTAAAACAATGGGGGTGGATTAAAGGTAGGTTAAGATATTCAATTTCAAATAAGTAATCTACTAGTGTAATGAGTTGGCAGGATTCATTATGCTAAAGTAAACAAATTAAGAAAGAAAACACAGGGCTTTCGTTGTTTAGGAGCTTGTACCTCTTTAATTCTTTAATATATGTGAAATTCACCCGCTTGGTAGTCTGTAGCAATGAGGCTGCTGTTTCATACATTGTATTGCTTACTCTGAACTGTGGTTTCATCTAAATCCCGCCAGCTAAAAAAAATCCTTAGTGTTACAAAAAGGCAAAATGGTCATAGTGGTGGTAATAGATCAGAAGAATACATACTGTACTGTATCTGTATTCACCTTCATTCTTTGTAAGGCTAAGTTGGGCATAGGAGGTTTTTTGTTCAGGTGACAGTCTAGGTTGTCCATAATTAGAGAAGGGAAGATGGTGCTACCTTTAGTTTATTTAGCTCAACTAAATTGTTACCACTTCATAATATCATCTACTGGGTTGCCTGGGTGCTCTATATTGCAACGCATGATGATTTGTCAAGTTTTATATCTTGGCCAATCTTTTTGTAAAATAAAAGAAGAAGAACAGTGTCAACAAGCAAGACAAGAGAGGTATGAAGTTTATGCACTTGACAGCTTGGCTGGCCTTTAGGAAAAGTTCGCTCCCAATTACTTGGATATTTCAGATCAATTTAGAATTGAGAACAGAGTTGAATTCAGGGCATTGGTATGCAGCTCTGGATCTAGGAACCTAATCAAGGACTTTGTTAAATGGAGTGACCTCAAACCACCTACAACTGAACACCAGCAAAACCAAGGAGCTGGTGGTGGATTTTAGGAGGCCCAGGCCCCTCATGGACCCCGTGATCATCAGAGGTGACTGTGTGCAGAGGGTGCAGACCTATAAATATCTGGGAGTGCAGCTGTATGATACATTGGACTGGACTGCCAACACTGATGCTCTGTGTAAGAAAGGACAGAGCCGACTATACTTCCTTAGAAGGCTAGCGTCTTTTAACATCTGCAATAAGATGCTGCAGATGTTCTACCAGATGGTTGTGGCGAGTACCCTCTTCTACACGGTGGTGTGCTAGGGAGGCAGCATAAAGAAGAGTGACGCCTCACGCCTTGACAAACTGATGAGGAAGGCAGGCTCTATTGTAGGCAAGGAGCTGGACAGTTTGACATCCATGGCATAGCGACGGGCACTGAGAAGGCTCCTGCCAATCATGGAGAATCCACTGCATCCACTGAACAGGATCATCTCCAAACAGATGAGCAGCTTCAGCAACAGACTGCTGTCACTGTCCTGCTCCACTGACAGACTGAGGAGATCGTTCCTCCCGCACACTATGCGACTCTTCAGTTCCACCCAGGGGGGGTAAACGTTAACATTATACAAAGTTATTGTCTGTTATACCTGCATTTTTGTCACTCTTTAATCTAATATTGTTTTTATAAGTATGCTGATGCTGGAGTATGTGAATTTCCCCTTGGGATTAATAAAGTATCTATCTATCTACTGTATCCATATCAATTGCAGCAAGGTCTTGCCTTTAGTGTCTTCTGTGCATAAAAATACTGCCAGTGATTCAAGCTATGACTGAAGGTTTGATATCTGGCTGATCTAGATCCATAATCACACAGTATCAAGGCAAAGTGATGCATTCAGGAGCAAGGGGTTTCTTTTGCCAGGCACTCTAAACTTTCATGAGGTCTTCTAACAGCATAGAATCATACTGTTCTGACAGTTCATTTTATAGCTTCTACACCAATACTTGTATTTGCCTAGTAAAAGGAAGGACAAATCATTGATTCCACCAACTTGCAAAGACTCTGAAGATTTCGCTCATATTTGGAGTTTCAGGCACAATTTAAAAGTGTTTATAGCCCAAGGTGTCCACAATACTATCCCACTGTTCTATGATTGATTCTTCAGTTAAACTGCATTAACATTCCTCTTCTGACTTGTATGCAATTATATCTATATGTTTCTGATCCACTGATGAAACTGAAGGAGTTCTATGACCTAATCAATTATCTACCTGACCTCCATGTACAGTATATACAGTGGTAGGTTGGGCAAAGATCAAGGTAACACCAGACAAAGAGGAGTAAGAGTTTATCTTCTGGAAGTAAGCAGACCTGAGGAAACATAGCCTTTTATCACTGTGGATGGCCACTATATGTTTACAGAACTGCAGAAAATTTCTAGGAGGGAAGGAGGTACAGTTGTGCTTGAATGTTTGTGAACCCTTTAGAATTTTCGATATTTCTGCATAAATATGGCCTAAAACATCATCAGATTTTCACTCAAGTCCTAAAAGTAGATACAGAGAAACCAGTTAAACAAATGAGACAAAAATATTACACTTGGTCATTTATTTATTAAGGAAAATGATTGAATATTACATATTTGTGAGTGGCAGAAGTATGTGAACCTTTGCTTTCAGTATCTGGTGTGACCCCCCTTTGCAGCAATAACTACAGCTAAACGTTTCCGGTAACTTTTGATCATTCCTGCACACCAGCTTGGAGGAATTTTAGCCCATTCCTCTGTACAGAACAGCTTCAACTCTGGGATGTTGGTGGGTTTCCTCAAACTAACTGCTTGCTTCAGGTCCTTCCACAACACTTCAATTGGATTAAGTTCAGTACTTTGACTTGGTCATTCCAAAACATTAACTTTATTCTTCTTTAACCATTCTTTGGTAGAACGACTTGTGTACTTAGGGTTGTTGTCTTGCTGCATGACCCACCTTCTCTTGAGATTCAGTTCATGGAAAGATGAACTGACATTTTCCTTTAGAATTCTCTGATATACTGTAATTCAGAATTCATTGTTCCATCAATGAAGGCAAGCCATCCTGGCCCAGATGCAGCAAAACAGGCCCAAACCATGATTCTACCACCACCATGTTTCACAGATGGGATAAGATTCTTATGCTGGAATGCAGTGTTTTCCTTTCTCCAAACATAACGCTTTTCATTTAAACTAAAAAGTTCTATTTTGGACTCATCTGTCCACAAAACATTCTTCCAATAGCCTTCTGGTTTGTCCACATGATCTTTAGCAAACTGCAGACAAGCAGCAATGTTTTTTTTTGGACAACAGTGGCTTTCTCCTTTCAACCTTGCTATGCACACCATTGTTGCTCAGTGTCCTCCTGATGGTGGACTCATGAACATGAACATTAGCCAATGTGAGAGAGGCCTTCAGTTACTTAGAAGTTACACAGGGGTCCTTTGTGACCTCGCTGACTATTACACGACCTTGCTCTTGGAGTGATCTTTGATTGGTCAACTACTCCTGGGGAGGGTAAAAATGGTCTTGAATTTCCTCCATTTGTACACAATCTGTCTGATTGTGGATTGGTGGAGTCCAAACTCTTTAAAGATGGTTTTGTAACCTTTTCCAGCATCAACAACTCTTTTTCTGAGGTCCTCAGAAATCTCCTTTGTTCGTGCCATGATACACTTTCACAAACATGTGTTGTAAAGAGCAGACTGATAGATCCCTGTTGTTTAAATAACACAGGGTGCCCACTCACACCTGATTGTCATCCCATTGATTAAAAACACCTGACTCTAATTTCACCTTAAAACTAACTGCTAATCCTAAAGGTTCACATACTTTTGCCACTCACAAATATGTAATATTCGATCATTTTCCTCAATAAATAAATGACCAAGTATAATATTGTTGTCTTATTTGTTTAACTGGTTTCTCTTAATTTACTTTTAGGACTTGAGTGAAAATCTGATGATGTTATGCAGAAATATAGAAAATTCTAAAGGATTCACAAACTTTCAAGCACAACTGTAGTTGTTCAGGGTCCAGCAGTTGAACATGCTTTGTGAATCTTATTGTTTTGAACACTTAAGCAGGCTGCAAGCATCATTTTGTGTGAATATTTCCCTTTTATATTAGTTGTTTAATTTTATCATTATAAAAATCTAAATTATTTGATAACCAAAGGATAAAAATTATAATTAGACAAAGAGTTAAAATTAGATCATCCACTGGGGATACCTATTATTAGGAATTTAATTCTGATTAAAACGATAAATATAACACCAGTATAGAAACATCCTTGCAGGTTAAAATAATGCTTACTAAATATTTGCTGTGTTGGACATAAACTGTTTTGGTAAATTATATTATATTAAGTATAAAATCAGTTTTGTGTTTTCTCACTGAAATCTGGTTTAGTAAATATGACACTGTTCCCTTAGCCAAGGCATCACCAAAAGGTAATACATTCCTTCATAAATCAACATATACTGGTTGAGGAAGTGGCCTTGGGATATATCTATGTGACTGTGGTATACTGGGATTAGGTGTAACAGAAGCAGGAGTGACCTAATGCTCCAGACTCAGCTGGAGGCCAAAGCATGATGTTAGAAAATGAGAGCTGGCCTGTGATGTTACTCGAAGGAAGACAGCAAGGGACATGAGTCAGGCTTGGCTCACCCCAGTAGTGACAAGCTGAGGTGGTTGGGGTGCTAGCCCAGGTGATGGTTGACTGCGCTCATCAGTGGGCATCTCTGCTGGCTTTGAATACTTGTTCAAGTGAGCTACAGAGATTCACCAAGGCTTGTAGTATTTAATGGAAGGAATCTGCCCATGATCTGTTATGTATACATTTATAGTTTACTAGCAAAATACCCGCGCTTCGCAGCAGCAAAGTACTGCCTTAAAATTTTTATTAAGAAGAAAAGTAAACCTTTTTAAACTGAGGGAAAATATACCAATAATTATTTGTTAAGGATCTCTTTGTATACCACATTGTCAGTTTGGCCCTCCGGTTGTAATATGACCAAGCTGTGCGCTGAGCTTACTCTTGAGCATGCAACATACAGTTGGCCATGTGAACAGTAATCTTGCCTCAAATCAAAGCCAACCTTTTTTAGGGTCTGTCCCTGAGACTTATTAATTGTCATTGCAAAGCAGAGCCTTACTGGAAATTAGAGGCGTTTGAATTGAAATGGGAGATCAGAGGGTATACCGGGGATGCGGGGAATAAAAACTCTCTCCCCTGAGCCACTGCATTAAAAATAGTTGCCTCAATTAGGTTCTTTTGCAGACACGTGACCTGAAGTCTCGTGCCGTTACAAAGTTTCGGTGGGTGTGCTTCTATGTAGTATAATTATCTCCTGCACCATCATCAATCCACACCTTGAACCTGTCCCAGTCATTCAATACATAAGACACAATGTTCCTCCGGATATCAAGAGTGAGCCTGATATGGTCGTGCAATATGTAACACAGAGAATGGAGAAGGCAGGCGCCATCTCCAGGCATGGAAACCACTCGGTAAGTGACAGTTCTTTGATCAATGGTGATCACCTTGATATATATGTTAATGGGGGTACGGTTGGAACGATAAAGGAAATTGGTACCTGAACAATGTAAACTAAGTCTAAAATACCTACACAATAATTATAATCGTAATAAACGAACAATAAAAAAGCAGAGAAGCCGTGGATTAAACAAAAAGGCTGCAGTTATCAGCAGGGAGACGTGAATACCGTGGCGAAGCAAGGAAGGGAATGAAGAGACCGGAGCAATGGACGGCCTTATATAGGCAGGCAGCCAACTACGTGGGAGGCATGGGGATGGGGGACCCAACGCCACCTCACATGACGACTGAGCTGCAGGCTATGGATGTATATATGTACGTAAGTAGGATTCAGTTAGCTTTGGAAACCCGCGTACCAAATTTCTTGAAGATGGGCCCATAAGTAACAAAGACCGTTGGAAAGTTCAATATGGTGGCTGACAGTGTCTTTATACCACCGGAATAAGTACGTACATCGGTTTCAGTTAGTGCAGGGAAGCTGCCTACCAAATTTCGTGAAGATGGGGCCATAAATAAGAAAGTTTAAAATGGCGGACGTTGTCAACCGTTATGACCGTTACGCGAAGAATTTCAAAATGAAACCGGCTTAACTTTTGTAAGTAAGCTGTAAGGAATGAGCCTGCCAAATTTCAGCCTTCTACCTACACAGGAAGTTGGAGAATTAGTGATGAGTGAGTCAGTGAGGACTTTGCCTTTAATTAGTATAGATTTATTTGAACATTTTAACTTCCACCTTATTAGCAGTTTTTAATCATGGACTATTTGCACTCTGGGATTGTCAACCCATGACTGTTGTTACTTGAAAATCAAGCACCACAAGCACTTTCACCTCCTCTTGGACAAATGTCCACATTTGTCTGGTTCCATCCTCAGTTATATTATTGATAGTTCTAAATTCAACCTGTCAAATGACATGAAGCCAACATGGACCACCATAATTACAAACTGCGAACCGCCTCTAAAAAGATGGGCAAACTGACATCATTTGAGGCATCCATATTAAATATTAAAACAGATTCCAATACAATTATGGTACTAGTGTATAGACCACCGGGGCCATGTTCAATATTCATGCCTGAATTTGGAAGCCTTTTATCCGATTTAGTTATAGTAAGATCATATATTGTTGATGGGGGATTTTAATATACACATTGGGGTGGAAATTGACACTTTCAGCAAATGTTTTACTTATTTGTTAAATTCAGTAGGGTTTTTCCAGATTGTCAATGGCCTGACTCATACCATACATTAGATCTAATTATTGCTTAATGAGTTGAGACTCAGAATTTAAATGAAATTATTTCTGATCACTACTTAATTATGTTCTACTTAGTTCTGCCCTTACCAGTATACTCGCAGATTAGAACAAGAAAAGTATGAGATTTAGATTATATCTTGGCATCAAAATTTGGAGATATTTTGAGAAAGTTAAGCATAAGTAATGAAAATAATTTGGATCAACTAATAACAAATTAGAATGAGTCTATGAGGCTTTGGATGAAGTAGCTCCCATCGAAACAAAAATGATTACAGCACATAAAAACTCACCATGGTTTAATGAGAGTACTCAAGGTCTTAAATTAGAATGTCAAAAACTGGAGCATAAATAAAGCTGAAGATCTTCTGAACTGCATGGACAGAAAGTCTTAAAAAGTACAATAAAGCTCTCTTTATAGCCTGCTTAGACTAGTATTTCAGACTAATATATAACAACATGAATAATCTTCATGGACGGTTTAAACAGTGGCTAATCTAACAAATGGAAATTCTAAACTACAATGCAAAACACCTACAGATATTAGCATTGCAGACTTTATTAACTTCTTTAATGAGCACATCGACAATAAAAGATCCAAGATTGTAGTGACACATTGCAAACATAATACTAGATTAGCAAACCCTGTGTTGTCTGGCATGAACCACTTTAGTAATTTTAATTTGGTAACAGAACAGGAAGACATTACTTTAATTTCTAAAATGAAAACTAGTGCTTGTTCCAGTACAAAGCAAACCAGAAAAAAGCTCAAAAGATGTTTTAGCAGCGTCCATTTTTAGCCTTATCAGAAGTTCATTACTGAATAGTGCAGTTCCTGATGCACTAAAAGTTTCAGTTATCAAACCATTACTTAAAAAGTCAGACTTAGACCCACACACACTTAATAATTATAGACCCATTTCAAATTTAACCTTTCTGTCTAAAATACTTGAAAAAGTAGTTGCCACACAGCTTCATTCTCACTTTACACATCACAATTTATTTGAGAACTTCCAGTCTGGCGTCCACACTGGTCATAGTACAGAAACAGCACTAATCTGTATTGTAAACAACATATATGATATCTTCTAATGAAGTAAATTCTACAGCAATTATGTTGTTAGATTTAAGCACAGCATTTGACACCATTAACCATTCTTTTTTATAATAGAGGCTGGAAAGTGACATTGGGTTCACAGGCACCATGCTTGCCTGGTTTAATTCTTATTTATCAAATTGTTACCAGTACATACAGAAATGTGCTGATAGTACTCCATCATTATACAAGACGTTAAATATTATGCACCATAGCGTTCAGTACTGGGACCTTTACTGTTTTAATTTTACATGCTTCCATTGGGAACTATCATTTGAAAACATAATAATAATTCTCACTCATATGCAGAAGACATCCAGTTATATGTTTCTTTTAGAATAAAGATAACATTTTTCTGATGCTGTCCTTAATTAGTTGTATCAGTGAGTTAAAGAAGGGAATGTATAGGAATTTCAAAATACAGAAAAAAACTGAAATTTTAGTTACAACATTCTGTTGCTCTTTAACACAGTTGGAATTATCATTAGTTTTACTGAATCAGCATCTAATTTAGGTGTTATTTTTGACACTAGCATGTCATTTAAAACACACAAAACTATCCAAAACATGTTTCCTTCCATCCTAAAAATGTTGGAAAATTAAAAAATTGCCTAAATATACACAATACCAAGAAATGATTTCAGAAATGAATGCATTTATTTCTAGAAGGTTTCATTACTGCAATATATTTTTACTGGCTGTTCAAATGTGTCTTTATGCAGCTTTCAGTTAATTCAAAATGCAGCTGTAAGAATTATTACACAAACCAGAAAATAGGAACATGTAACTCCAGTCCTCAAGTCCATAACTGGCTCACTCCTTTTAGTTTATAAAGCCTTAAAAGGCCAAGACCCTGCTTACTTATCTGAACTTATTGTTACTTACAAACCACAGAGCACAATTAGATCTCAAGATGCCTACTTAAGGGTTCCAAGGATAATAAAATAACAGTGGGAGGTCAAGTTTTTAGTTACAGGGCCCAAAGCTGTGGAATGATCTGCCTGATTATTTAGGAAATGCCCCTTCAATCTCAGGTTTTTAATCCTGGCTGAAGGCTCTCTACTTTAGTTTAGGATACCCTGACTAAAGCTGCTGATTACCTGTGAACACTGTATCTCTGTGTGCTAATCATTTGTACAGAAATGTAAATAATACCATTTTTCTAACTCTCCTCTTTTCTGTCTCTCTTCTTGGTATCTGAATGCGGCACTTATTGTCACTGCGCTGCTCTCAGTCTTCTCTCCTGCATATGCAAAAATCATATGGAATAAAGAAGTGTTGGAATCATTGGATGGAAATATCCTTTCATCAGATTGGATGGCCAGAACAGACTCCATTATAGAAAACCCAGAAGGGGGTAGATGGCAACTTGGCTGGGGTCTCTAGGACTGTGACTTTGTTTTTGACTTTTTCTTTTATAATTTTAATCTCCTTTATTGCTATATAGTTCATTAATAAAATAATAGGCAGATTCTGTATTGTTGGTTTCCAATTATATTTAATCAGTTTCTACCTTGTTCTTTCTGTGTTTTGTCAATTCTACATTTATATTTGCACCAGTTTTATATTTAGTAATTTCTATAATCCGCACTTATATTTTATCTGAGAATTGTTCACAGTGCTCTGCACCAGCACTTAGTGAAGAGCACTATACCAAATGTAAAATGTATTGTATCTTGGTGATATCATTGCCCCACCATTTTGTTAATGTTTCCCTGCCATTTCACTATGTTTTCTTATGCTATGGGCATATGATTGAGTTCCTACGATGTGACAGATACCGCCATGAAGCACAATGTTATTGCTTTGCAACTGTATGATAGCAGCACAGTGAATCCTGTATCCATTTTTGGGATAACTTCAAAACAAAAGAAGTTAGAAGTTGTGCTTTTAATTTAATTTGCTTAGAGGTTTTTTGAATAGTTTTGCTTTTGTCTTTTGCACAGAATTTTGACCTAAAATTTTGTTTTGGCCTCTTGTTAATTTGCTAAAAAAACATTCTATATCTTTGGATGTCTGTTTCACTTCCTTTAGAAGAAAATCTATTCAAATTCTCTTTTTCATTCCTTGATCTGCCTTTTCAAAAAGCAACCTTCACTACAAGTTGCATGCCAATCTGAAAATAACATATATTGTTCCATTATGCTGGATAATATAATGTAATATAAAACAGGTTACTGTACTTAAATTAGTTTTATGGTGTTTTTTAACTCAATAGACAGCAGATCAAAACATCCTCATTTCCTCTTTGTAAGCAGCTTCCTGTGAAGAATTTTGAAAATGCACCTCTGTTCTTTTCAGGTTAGGCACACAAGCAGCTGCAGGAGCATTGTGGGTGAAGCACATTCACATTTTATGAGGAGTGGGTTTGCATATTTGTTTTCTCAGTACACAATTACTTTGATTGTTTTGCCCCAAACCTATTTCTAGGCTTCTTGATCTTATCTGGAGTATACCGCAATCCATATCGTCTTACAGAACATGATATCTGCCTGTCAAGCCTCTCAGAAGTCTTTAATAGCTCAGCTATACTGTAGGGGAGTAGACTGAAACATGGAGCCGCCAATGTGGTGATTGCTGCTCCTGAAAAATCTTAACTGAGACTAAATGGATTCAATATAGTCTCTTTTTAAGAGCTGTAGGACCCCTGTAATTTCAAGTTGCACTGGTTCAATAAAAGTGAATGAGTGAGGAAAGTCGGCCCCAATAAGTAGAAGTGAACTGGAATGACACTTGAGACTTCACACACTGCCTGCAATGACTGTTATCTTTAAGAAACTGGCTTACTTAATCATTACTTAACTGTAGAAAGGAAAGATACTCACTTATGCAATGTTCTGTTTTATCACAACAGGGACAGAAAACCTTATTCTTCTCTTTTGTCTTTCCCAATTGAAAGTGTTGTCCTGTTGCTTGGTATCAAGAAGGGTGGTAGATGCTCTGTATCTAGTTGTTAGGTTACTATGCACATCAAGCCTCCAGGCGCACAGATCTTTCTTTTGTCTATGCTCCCTTTATTGCAACAACCAACATTTATTTATTTACTTATATTGCAAATTTTCATATAAGAGTATCATCTCAATATGTGTTCCAAATGGTAACAGAAATACTACAAATAAATATACAAATAAAAGTTACAAAACTAAATAAAAATGCAGAAATAGAAAAATCCTTAATGTAGGTGAATGTAAATTAAATTATAACTGAATTCAAATACTTTGCAAGCCTCTTATGATTATAATGGCAAACGTCATTTTCTGATTTGAAAAATAAATATGTTATAGTCAGATGCTCAAGGAGAGAGAAAAACAAATCTCTAACGACATGAAAGTGAAAGCGCTGCTGTGTCGGTGAAAGGAGATCATGGGTCCACATCCCGGGTCCTCCCAGCATGGAGGGAGCTTTAAGTACTCAGAAAAGTTTTATATAAATGTAAGGAATTATTATTATTATTATTATTATTATTATTATTATTATTATTATGGAAACAATAAACCTCAATTAGGTCCAAAGGCTAAAAGACTACCCAGCCTCCCACAGGAATTCTTCAATACTTAAATATGATACAGTAATTCAGCATTATGAACATAATGAAAAGTCCTAGAAGATTTCATGTTGAAGACATCATCATAGTGGTGGCACCATTAATCCATTCCAACATCAAATGCAACTCCAGGGTATTTTGGTCAGGTGGCAATGACTCAAGACTATAGAATACTGGGTAAAGAATACAAAGACAAAGGAAATTATTTATAATGAGAGAAATTCTATGTGAATAACTAGGACTGTCTGCTTGACACCATGACTCAAACTTTACACATCAGTCTAAATCTAGTAGGATGAGAAAGGTATCTGTATCTTGGATCATTTGTCTTCAAAAGGATCACTGTGTCATTAGTGGTATTTTGTTGACTTGTCTAGTCTAGTCACATATGACTCAAATTAAAGTTCAGTAACACCATCTCGATCTAAGGTATGCAAGAGGCCAACGAGAGACTGGAGACTTGGTGGGTGAAGCATTAAAATCAAACCATTTCCTATTTCTAACTTGCCTTTCTTAAATAAAATTCTAGGGAAGGCAGTCATTATGCAGCTAAATGACCACCTCAATAAACATGCTATTCTTGATAAGTTTCAGAACAAATCACAGTACAGAAACTGAACTCGTCAAAGTAGTAAATGACTTGTGGGTAAATGCAGACAGAGGCCATTTATCTGTTCTCATCCTCTTAGATTCGAGTGCCGCATTTGATGCCATTGATCACAATATTCTATGGGATCGCCTTAGTCAGTGGGTGGGGTTCTCTGGCAGTGTCTTAAATTGGTTTGAATCCTACCTGGCAGGTAGAAAATTCTTTGTTAGTGGTAATTATACGTCAAAGACATATGATATTCATTATGGTGTTCCACAAGGCTCTATCCTGGGTCTGCAGATCTTTTCGATTTACCTGCTTCCATTAGGTCAGATTATCTCGGGGAATAACGTGAGCTACCACAGCTATGCTTATGGCAACGCAGCTGTACTTATCAATAGCACCTGATGACCCCGACTCTGTTGATTCACTGAAACAATGTCTTACTTGTGTTTCTGAATGGATGAGTAGTAATTTTCTCAAACTAAATAAAGAGAAAACTGAAATTTTAGTGATTGGCAATAATGGATATAATGAGGTTATTAGAAATAAACTTGATGCATTAGGATTAAAAGTCAAGACGAAGGAAAAGAATTTAGGGGTAACTATTGACTCTTTAAATTTTAAATTGCATATTAATCAGATCACTAGGACAGCATTTTTTCACTTAAGAAATATAGCAAAAGTTAGACCTCTTATATCATTGAAAGATGCTGAGAAATTAGTTTACGCTTTTGTTTTCAGTCAACTAGATTACTGTAACGCACTCCTCTCAGGACTACCCAAAAAAGATATAAATTGATTGCAATGAGTGTAGAATGCAGCTGCTAGAATCCTAACTAGGAAAAGAAAATCACACTTCTCCAGTTTTGATGTCACTACACTGGTTACCTGTGTCATTTAGAATTGACTTTAAAATACTGCTTATGGTTTACAAAGCCTTAAATAATCTCGCTGTATCTTATAATTCGGAATGTCTGACACCTTACATTCCAAATCGTAACCTTAGATCTTCAAATGAGTGTCTGCTTAGAATTCCAAGAGCTAAACTTAAAAGAAGTGGTGAGGCGGCCTTCTGCTGTTATGCACCTAAAATCTGGAATAGCTTACCAATAGAAATTCGCCAGGCTGATATAGTAGAGCACTTTAAAACACTGCTGAAAAAACATTACTTTAACATGGCTTTCTCATAACTTCATTTTAGTTTAACCCTGATGCTCTGTATATTCAATTAATTATCATTACTATTCATGGTGGCTCCAAAATCTGTACCAACCCCTACTCTTTCTTCTGTTCTTTTTCCGGTTTTCTGTGGTGGCGACCTGCGCCTCCACCACCTAATCAAAGCACCGTGATGTCCCTACATTGATGGATTAAAGGCCAGAAGTCTATGTAACCGTCATCACCAAGTACTTCCCTGAGAACCCTGAATACAATGAGGTCTGATTGAGGTAATTTATGTTAGGTAGAATGCCTAGAGGGGGTTGGGCAGTCTCATGGCCTGGAACCCCTGTAGATTTCATTTTTTCTCCAGCCGTCTGGAGTTTGTTTAGTTTTTTCTGTCCTCCCTGGCCATCGGACTTTTATTCTATGTTAACTAGTGTTCTGTTATTTTAATTCTTACTTTGTCTTATTTTTCTCTTTCTTCATCATGTAAAGCACTTTGAGCTAAATTATTTGTATGAAAATGTGCTATATAAATAAATGTTGCTTTTGTTGTATTTCTCAAAGCCCTATGCCAGGTGGATCCATCAGTGCTACAATGCTGTTTAAAGAATATGTTTGGTTGAAACTGTTTTTTCAAAATCTTCACATACATTAATTTGATATTGAAAACTGTATTCTAAAGTGAAGCATTTCTTATTAATTAAACAAAAACAATGCCCCTGTTCTTGCAGTTGAAAATTCAGGGAAAAGTCGAAGGGTAAAAAAGCCTTAAAACCATACCAGATACATCTATTTTAAATCCAAGAATATTCTCAAGTATTGATTCATGTCTTGGAATTGCATGGCAATTGTAAAACAGTGTATCAATCTTGTTTAAATATAAATCCCTTTTGGCAATAATTCACCAAAGGGGATGTGGGGTTCATTTCCTCAGTGACGCAATTGCTTGTGCCTATTCAGACATATATAACCAACAACACAATTTTTTATGCATGTATATGTTTTTAATACATGTGTTTAAATAATAATCATTCACAAAAATGAACTGTATAAGAAATGCTGTTTAGCAAAAAATGTAAAATGTGACAATTCTCCTAGACATCAATGGACTATGATTTTGATCGAGACTGCAGAACAGATTAATCATGTCTGATTCCTCAATTGTAACTATATACCTATTGTGGCCGGCCTTGGAGGACATGAGGAGGACTTGTGCCTCCTCCAGACCGCGAGGCGTCCGTCCTGGTTCTATTGGGAGCCACGGGTCGAGGGCATGGAAGCCCTACCCTGTAGGGGCCCGTGGTTGCCGCCAGCGCGCCCGATGCCGGTTGATCCCATGCAGTCGCCGGCGGGCTGGAGCCCGGCGGACGCGCTTGAGGAGGAGAGGAGGGCTTGTGCCTCCACCACCGCGAGGCGTCCGTCCTGGTTCTGTTGGGGCCACGGGTTGAGGGCATGGAAGCCCTTCCCTGTAGGGGCCCGTGGTCACCGCCAGGCGGCGCTCCGATGCCGGTTTGTCCCTGCGGTCCGGCTGGGGCTGGAGCCCGGCGGGGCTTGGAGGACAAGAGGAGGCGAGTGCCTCCTCCAGACAGAGTGGGCGTCCGTCCTGGTTACGCAGGGGCCTGGTACAGGGCATGGAAGCCCAGCCCTGTAGGGACCCGTGGCCACCGCCAGGCGGCGCCCCTGTGCCTAATTATCCCGGGAGCCCGGCACTTCCGCCACACCAGGAAGTGCCGGGGAAGACTTTATGTGGCGCCCGGAGAGCTGCCAGGAAGGCACCCAGCACTTCCGCCACGCTGGGGCGTGGCCAAGGAACAGGTGCGGAAACACCTGGGGCTCATCCGGGAGCCTTATTTAAGACCGCCTCCCTCCAGTCAGTGGTGGAAGTCGGGAGGAAGCAGACGGAACTGGAGAGAGGACGGATGCGGCCAGGAAGGCACAAAGACTGTGGGCCTGGACTTGGGAGATCGGTGCAGAAGGCACTGGGGTGCACGTGAGCACAAACTTTGTAAATAATACTGTAAATAAATGGTGTGTGGTGACAATATGATGTCCGTCTGTCTGTGCCGGGCCAGCGTTCACACTATATATATAAATATATATATATATACCTTGTGATAAAAATAATGGAATCAAAACTGCAAATAAGAGTTGGGGAATTGCCCTGTATAATATCTGCTAATTACGGTCAAAAACATGTTGAAAATACCAAATAGTTGACAGTTTACAGTAGTGGTTTGATCATTTAAATACAAAATGGCTACAGGATATGAGTTGGCAGGAAATGATGATAAATCTGGAAGTGACATCATCATCAAGGGACTTGTAGTGACGTCATCTTGAATGGTGTGAAGTGACGTCTTCAGTGATGGATCGGAAAGTTCCGTCATTACCATGTGACGGAAGTGACATCATCACTGAGGGGCCGGAAGTGGCGTCATCACAGAAGGAGTGGTTTGTGTGGAGAAATTTTCAGGTATCAGAAGTGCTGTTGGTGAATGGGTGTTATTATTATTTTTCTTCTTTTGTTCTGTAAAGACAGGGAGAGAGACATCAGAACCCCAAATCAATCCCTCATCTGATATTATATTGCTCACCTCAGGGCTTGTTGACTGCCTCCTAAGCGCATGTGTGTGACAACCTATATATATATATATATATATATGCTGCTCAAAAAAATTAAGGGAACACTTTGAAAATTCATCAGATCTCAATGTGGAAAAAAAATAATACTGGATATCTATACTGATATGGACTGGGTAATGTGTTAGGAATGAAAGGATGCCACATCGCTTGATGGAAATGAAAATTATCAGTGTACAGAGGGCTGAATTCAATGACACCACAAAAATCAAAGTGAATAAATGATGTGGCAGGCTAGTCCGTTTTGCTGAAATTTCACTGCAGCAACTCAAAATCAGTAGTTTGTATGGCCCCCACGTGCTTGTATGCATGCCTGTCAACGTCTGGGCATGCTCATTATGTGAAGACGGATGGTGTCCTGGGGGATCTCCTCCCAGATCTGGACCAGGGCATCACTGAGCTCCTGGACAGTCTAAGGTGCAACCTGGCGGCATCGGATGGACTGAAACATAATGTCCCAGAGGTGTTCTATTGGATTTAAGTCAGGCCAGCGTGGGGGCCAGTCAATAGTATCTATTTCTTCATCCTCCAGCAACTGCCTCCATACTCTTGCCACATGAGGCCAGGCATTGTCGTGCACCAGGAGGAACCCAGGACCCACTGCATCAGCATAGGGTCTGACAATGGGTTCAAGGATTTCATCCCAATATGTAATGGCAGTCAAGGCGCAGTTGTCTAACCTGTAGAGGTCTGCGCATTCCTCCATGGATATGTCCCCCCAGACCATCACTGACTCACCACCAAACCGGTCATGCTGAATGATATTACAGGCAGCATAACATTCTCCACAGCTTCTCCAGACCCTTTCACATCTGTCACATGTGCTCAGAGTGAACCTGCTGTCATCTGTGAAAAGTACAGCTAGCCAGTGGTGGACCTGCCAATTCTTGTATTCTATGACAAAATCCAATCAAGCTCCATGGTGCCAGGCAGTGAGCACAAGGCCCACTAGAGGATGTCGGGCCCTCAGGCCACCCTCAAGAAGTCTGTTTCTGATTGTTTGGTCAGAGACATTTACACCAGTGGCCTGCTGGAAGTCATTTTGTATGGCTCTGGCAGTGTTCATCTGGTTCCTCCTTCTATGGCCCTATCCAGCTCTCCTAGAGTAAATGCCTGTCTCCTGGAATCTCCTCCATGCCCTTGAGACTGTGCTGGGAGACGCAGCAAACCTTCTGGTATTGATGTGCCATCCTGGAGAAGCTGGACTACCTGTGCAACCTCTGTAGGGTCCAGGTATTACCTCAAACTACCAGTAGTGACGCTGACCATAGCCAAATGCAAAACTTGTGAAAAAACAGTCAGAAAAAATGAGAAGGGAAAAATGTCAGTGGCCTCCACCTGTTAAACCATTCCTGTTTTGGGTGTCGTCTCATTGTTGCCCCTCTAGTGCATCTGTTGTTAATTTCATTAACACCACAGCAGCTGAAACTGATTAACAACCCCCTCTGCTACTTTACTTACCAGATCAATATCCCAGAAGTTTCATTGAGTTGATGCTATAGTTTAACTCCTTTAATTTTTTTCAGCAGTATATATATATACTGTATATATATATATATATATATATATATACTATATATATATATATATACTAGCAGAATACCCACGCTTCGCAGCGGAGAAGTAGTGTGTTAAGGAAAAATTTTAAAAATAAAGTAACATGATTGTTAATGTAATTGTTTTGTCATTGATATGAGTGTTGTTCTCATATCTATCTATATATATATATATATATATATAATCTATCTATCTATATATATATATATATATATATATATATATATATATATATACCCGCTTGGCAGCGGAGAAGTAGTGTGTTAAAGAAGTTATGAAAAGAAAAGGAAACATTTTAAAAATAATGTAACATGATTGTCAAAGTAATTGTTTTGTGTATTTGGCGCAGCGTCACAAAGTTATTTTCGTCTAGCTGCATCAGAAAATGTACCACGACGCCTGACACGCCTCCTTTTACTGTTTTCTCACAGCTTGATTGCTGCTCTCATATATATATACACACACACACACACACACACACACACACACATACATATATATATATATACATATATACACATACATATCTTCATATCTACATATCTATATACATATGTACATATACACACATATATATATATACATACCAATCTACATCATACATACACACACACAAATTATATATATTTGTGTATGTATGTATGTGTATGTATGTATGTGTGTGTGTGTGTATATATATATATATATATATAATGTAGATAGGGGTGTGTGTGTGTATATATATATATATATATACACATACATACATATATATACACATACATATACTTGTGTGTATAGCTTTTATATATGTGTGTGTATAGCTTTGGTCACTGAGTGCAAGGGAGAAATAATAAAATATAGTCTATAAGTTATTAAACAGTAAAACATTAACGTTTTAAGAAGTACAGGTACATTGAGCACTACTGGAGTGGTTGGGTAAACTACATTTTAAAGACTGTGTAACACAACAGGTAAGTAACTAACAGCAGCTAAAATATATATGGATCATCTCTCGTAGTAGATCCCTTTTGAAAGGCGCTACACGACGGCTGTGGTATAGAAATTACATTTTCTATGTGAACGCTCAAATTTGTGCCTCTGGTAATGTGCCTTACCGGCATTTAAAGAAAATTAGTTTTGTGTCCTCTGCAGTGTTAAGCGAGAAAGGCTTTGGTTTGGGATAAAAGGAAAAAGGTGTAAAGAAAGGAAAGTTGCCTTTTTCTTTTATATAGTATAGAGATGTGTTCGCTGACGTTATGATCGCCTTTGGGGACAGTCGTGTGGGTCTTGTGTAGACTGGTGAGACGTCCCTGCCATTAATCGGCTGTGATGGCACTGTCAGTCCTCCACTCGTGTGCGTGTCTTCATAATCCGGGGTGAGGACCTCATAATCGTATACGTGCAAAAGAAAGTGTGAATCGCCTTAATATTATTTTGCCGTGGTGTAGAAAAGGGGTCCCGTGTTTGCACTTGTCTGGGCTATAGCGCAGGGGAGGATGAAAAAATTAAAAGTGCTCACTTTGACTTAAGGCAGAAGCGCAGTCAGCGTCTCAAAGGCCGGCACAGCTATGCACGCGGCTGGCTGCTCGACTTTTGCTGGGCAGGAGACCACAGTTTTGCAGACGCTCATGATATCAAAAGTCTCAGCGATCTTTGGAGGTCATTCATATATTATATATATATATATATCAAAATACCCGCTAGCGGAGAAGTAGTGTGTTAAAGAAGTAATGAAAAGAAAAGGAAACATTTTAATAATAACGTACATGATTGACATTGTCATGAGTGTTGCTGTCATATATATGCCTGCCTAAATAAGTCACCCTCGCTTTGCTCTTACTTTTTTACCGTTCATTTAATCATGGCTAGTGGCGGAAAAATTATAAAATGGAAGGAGGATGGCTTTACCAAAACAATTATTGATGGCGAATCGATTATTCATAAAGCTTGAATTGGTGATCTGTTTTTCTGTGTTAACCTCATATTTTTTCATACTTCTTCTCAAACTAAGGTGGTGCGAGGGTAAAATGAATCGGGATGCGCTGATCAATGTAATCTGCTTGTAATGCAAAGTGTGATTAAATGCATTATTTTTAACGTTATGGAGCACATGCATCAAGCTTCTCAGCTGTGCTTGTGCTAAGAAAAGGAAAGATTTTAAAAATAACGTAACACGATTGTCAATGTGACCTTTTGTAAGTAGTGCCTGGAGGATTCAGTGTGTAGAAACTCTAGAGACAGCGTGTGTATTAACTTGTGGATTTTTCTGTGAGTATTTGGTGGCAGTCTGACGAAGTTGCTTCGGAAGACGGCGTTAGCTATGAGCTCAGCTCAGAGCGAAATTAGATGAATGGGAGGGATATGATGACGTGACTCCCCACCCGCCTTAACTGTCAATCCCCACAAACACAGTCTCGAATTTGCATAAGCACACCCTTCACCTACAATTTTAACTTAGTTACAAAGTGATCAAAACTCGTTTATATCCTGTGTCCTCTCATTAAACTTGTATCCCGCATTACCTGTGGGCATGTGAAACGCCAGCGGTAGCCTGTCTATGAACTTAATTTAAAGTTTAGGTTTACACCTTGCTTTCTTTCCGAGGTAGCATCACTCATGAATATGGTAGTATATGTCACTTGCTCGCTTCTTATTGTTTCGCTGCCTTCTCAATTATATAATGCATGTTTTCTTAAGCGCTTTTTGGAGGTCTTCCTGGTTTTCTACGCACTGCGCTGACAGTCAGTTCACATGATTACGTGGGAGGCGTGATGATGTCACACGAAACTCCGCCCCGTCATTCCAGCTCAACTCCATTACAGTTAATGGAGAAAAATACCTTCCAGTTATGACCATTAGGCATAGAATTTCGAAATGAAACCTGCCCAACTTTTGTAAGTAAGCTGTAAGGAATGAGCCTGCCAAATTTCAGCCTTCTACCTACACGGGAAGTTGGAGAATTAGTGATGAGTCAGTGAGTGAGTGAGTGAGTGAGGGCTTTGCCTTTTATTAGTATAGATATATATATATATATATATATATATATATATATATATATTATTAGGTAAGCCTAAATGTGCAACGATTTTATGTCACGTTTTTATGTCATGTTTTTGTCATGCTTTAAATCAGGCTTATTTTAAAACCTACCTATACATGTTTGGTATAATTCTTTTCAGAATTTTTGAACTTTAATGTGATGTTGTTAGATTTTCAGATTATTCAATTTTTAATTATAAACTAAAAAATATCAAGAATTCATGTCCCGAGAGACAAGACTTTGTGCCAAGAGATTTAACCACACCCAGGGCCACACCCAGCAGCAATCCAGCAGCTGATCGAGCAAAGAGGAGTTAAAAAAAAAACTCATATATATATATATATATATAGTGAGCTTGGGTCCAAACACCATCAAACACCGGCACTTTCTGAAACACACGTTTATTAACACCAATAAAGTCCACACAACCCACAGTGCTCCTGCACCAATCACCCTTAATACGGGCCTTCCTCACAATGTCTGTGGGCTGCCTTTCTTCCTCCTATCCCGGGAGCTTTGTTCCTGCTCCCGCTCCAGACTCTAGCTCCATGATTGGAGTGAGACAGCCCCTTATATCCCCACCCGGATGTGCTCCAGGTGTCTGATGATGCTCTTCCGGCAGCACTGCCTGGTGTGGCAGAAGTGCTGCCCTTGCACCCAGAAGCACTCCGGGCTTCTCTGAAAGGTCCTTCCTCCACCTTCCCAGGTGTGGCAGAAAAGTCGATCTCCTGGGCTCCACGACGCTCGGGGCAACCCCAGGTGTTGGAGAGCTTTAAATGTTCAGAGCGGTATTTTGTATTGTTTTCGCTAGTAAACAGGGAGCCAGTGAAGTTGACAGAGAATAGGTGTAATATGTTCAGTGGATTTGGAACAGGTTATTATCCTAGCAGCAGAATTTTGAATAAGTTGTAAGCGTTGGATAAGTTTTTGTGGGAGCTGAGGTCAAGAATTGATACAAGTCCCATGTTAGCTGCCAGGAGAAGATCATTTGTGATTTTGACCAGGACAGTTTCTGTATTGTGTTTAGGACAAAACCCAGATTTAAACTGTTCTAAAAGGTTATTTTTTGAAAGATGGGACTGAAGTTGGGAGGCATCTATCTTTTGGAGAACTTTAGATATGAATGGAACATTTGAAATAGGCGGATAATTGTTAAGGATATTAGGGTCTAAAGCAGGTTTTTCAGAATTGGAGTAATTGAGGCCATTTTTAGTGCCTGTAGTAAGGGAAGAATTAACTACAGGGTGGGCCATTTATATGGATACACCTTAATAAAATGGGAATGGTTGGTGATATTAACTTCCTGTTTGTGGCACATTAGTATATGTGAGGGGGGAAACTTTTCAAGATGGGTGGTGACCATGGTGGCCATTTGGAAGTCGGCCATTTTGGATCCAACTTTTGTTTTTTCAATAGGAAGAGAGTCATGTGACACATCAAACTTATTGGGAATTTCACAAGAAAAACAATGGTGTGCTTGGTTTTAACGTAACTTTATTCTTTCATGAGTTATTTACAAGTTTCTCTTTGTTTACAGCCATTGACATGTCGCAGAGGTTAACACGTGAGGAGCGGATAGAAATTGTGTTGATGTCTGGTGAACGCAGTAACCGGGTCATTGCAGCAGATTTCAATGCAAGACACCCTACGAGACCACCCATCTCCCATGCTACAGTTAGCAAACTGCTTGCTAAGTTTCGTGAAACTGGTTCAGTGTTGGATTTGCCAAAATGTGGACGCATGAAAACTGTCACTAATGAAGAAACATCAGTGGCTGTCCTAGCTTCATTCAGCAAGAGCCCACAGCGTAGCACTCGCCGCATGTCACTGGAGAGTGGCATTAGTCGAACATCCCTTCGGCGGATATTAGCTACTCACAAATGGCACCCTTACAAACTCCAGCTACTGCAGCATCTCAACGAGGATGACCCAGATCGCGCACTGAATTTGCAGAATGGGCAAAACAAAATTGGAACAGGACCCTCAGTTTACGCAGAAGATTTTGTTCAGTGATGAGGCAAACTTTTATGTGAATGGTGAAGTTAACAAACAAAACTACCTCTATTGGTCTGACACTAACCCACATTGGATAGATCCCTCCAAGACTGTTGGAACAAAAAATTGATGGTATGGTGTGGTATATGGGGTACAAAGATAGTGGGGCCATTCTTCATCAATGGAAACCTCAAGGCCACTGGATATGCAAAATTGCTACATGATGATGTGTTTCCCTCTTTATGCACTGAAGCTGGCACGTTCCCTGAGTTTTTCCAGCAAGATGGTGCACCACCACATTATGGGTGTCAGGTCCGAGCATTCCTAGATGAACAGTTTCCTGGAAAGTGGATTGGTCGTTGTGGGCCAGTTGAATGGCCCCAAGGTCTCCCGATCTGACCCCTTAGACTTTTATCTTTGGGGTCATCTGAAGGCAATTGTCTATGCTGTGAAGATACGAGATGTGCAGCACCTGAAACTACGGATACTGGAAGCCTGTGCTAGCATTTCTCCTGCAGTGTTGCTATCAGTGTGTGAAGAGTGGGAGAAGAGGGTTGCATTGACAATCCAACACAATGGGCAGCACATTGAACACATTTTATAAGTGGTCAGAAACTTGTAAATAACTCATGAAAGAATAAAGTTACGTTAAAACCAAGCACACCATTGTTTTTCTTGTGAAATTCCCAAGAAAAGTTTGATGTGTCACATGACCCTCTTCCTATTGAAAAAACAAAAGTTGGATCCAAAATGGCCGACTTCCAAATGGCCACCATGGTCACCACCCATCTTGAAAAGTTTCCCCCCTCACATATACTAATGTGACAAACAGGAAGTTAATATCACCAACCATTCCCATTTTATTAAGGTGTATCCATATAAATGGTCCACCCTGTATAATAATTATCATGGGGGAAATACAGTATGTGACAGACAGGACTTAACAAAGCTATTAGGTATTGGACCTAATCGGCACATAGAAAAATTAGATTTTGTTATAAGCTCCGAGATATCATTTTCAGATGGTAAACTGAAATCTGAGAATAAGGTGGTTGGTAAGGGAATATGGGCAATAGTGGAAAGTATGTCATTTTCTGCAGAAATAGAGGAAGCAAGTTGCTGGTGGATTTGTTTCAGTTTTGAGTTGAAGAAATCCAAAAAAGTGCAACAGTATTGAACAAAGAGGTTATGGTGAGCGACATTTTCTGGTGGTGTAATTAGCTTATTCATTGTAGAAAAAAGAGCTCTAGTATTTTTCCCTCCTGTATTGATAATGTTAGAATACTATACAATTTTGGCAGCAGAGACAGCATGTTTGTATTTTAACATATGATCTCAATAAATTTCCTTATGTACAACAAGACCCATCTTTTTAGTTAGATGCTCCAACTGTTGGCCCATGGTTTTGAGCTGATGGAGTTTAAGTGTAAACCAGGGAGCAGTGTGAATAAATGAAACAGTCCATGTTTTTAAGGGAGCCAGTGCATCAAAGGCAGAAGACAGAGCAGTATTATAATAGTCTACTAATTCTGATGGTGTGGTAGCATAAGGAGAAACAGGCTGTAACTGCAATAAATTTATAAGGCTCTCTGGGTTAACATGCTTGGCATTACAAAATTAAATTACACGCTGAACCTTTATTTTACTGAGAGGTAAGCTAACATCAAAATGTAATAATTTTGTGATCTGAGATGGGTAATTCAGTAGGATTAAGATTGTGAGGTATGATTCCAGAGCAGCAAACTAAGTCTAAAATATGACCCTTGTTATGAGTTGAAAAGTTGACATATTGAATCAAATTAAAACAGTCAAAAATTTTGTTAAAATCATTTGTCAGTGCATCAGTTGACGTGGCAAAGTGTATGTTAAAATCACCCATAAGGATAACATTAGGAGTCATGCACAATGCTGTTAAAAAAAAAAGTTAAAAGTTCTGCAATAAAAACACTTAATAGTTTAGGAGGTCTATATAAAACATCAATTATAGTAGGTGAAGGTCCACAGTGTTTGCCACCTAACAGTTCAAAGGATGGATACGGTGGAAGTGTTAATTTTAGGTCTTTGCAGTGAATTATTGTGAGACTGCCTCCCCTCCCCGAAGAACAGGGTTTAGAGATGCAGACAAACCCTGAAGGGAGTGCTTGATTTAGATGAAAATAATCAACCAGTTTTAACCATAAATCAGTCATTGTACAATTTTACTGTATCTACAGTGAAGTGCTTTGCTAACTATATACTGTATTAAGCCGACAGTACATCCATAAGGTTATTTTAGTAGCTGTATGCAGTACCTAATGTGTAAGCTAAAGTATTGAAGATTTATTCTTGAATTTGTATGATTATGTTTATTTTACAATTTTCCATTGAGTGATAGGGTTTTTGTATGTGGGGATTAGGGTGACACCCCACAAGAACAATGACAAGACACAACATTTAAACTTAGGATACTCTAGATCTGTGAAGCATCAGTAAATTATATTTTCCTCACTAATACTATGTGGCTTTGTTTTTCAACACACTAAACAGCTTCAGACATGTGTGACTATTCATGCTATTTCACTTCCTTATTTACATGAATAACCACAATAACAGCACTGAACAGAACACTGAAGATAAATGTGTCCTAAACATAGGGAAAATAGTTCCAAGAATTAATTAGTAATAAAGCCTGCCCAAGTTGTTGTTCTAAAAAAGCATAAGGCATGTTTTCTGAAATTAAGTGGACATATTCAGTACATTTTTAGACATTTTCCATTTTGACCTGTCATTGTTTGCACGTCTTAAACAACTATTATCATACACTGATAATTTCTGAATTTTTTATATCTGTCATTTGTTATTTATTTATTATATTACATATCTATTGACAATATTTATATATTTAGATTGCAAATACCATACATTACATCAATCATATTGCTAACTACATATTTCTGCTACTTCTTTGTCTTGTCTTTGCACAATGTCTTGTCTTGTTTGTGTTTTATTTTTAAATTTTAATTTTAATTCACATTACACTGTGGACACTGAGCTTCACAATTTTGTCTATCTGTATACTTGTATATGGTTGAGATTACAATAAAGTTCACTTTGACTTTGATGTTTGCACCCATGCCCCATAGTCTCTATTGAAATAAATCAACAACAGGCACTGTACTTAAGATTAAAAAACACTTCACATAAGACCACAATTTCTGTAACAAATTAACAAATAGCATGATTGTGGATAAAAATTCTAAAACTTCCTAAAACTTCTAAGGAAGCAGTACTATGGTGTTTGTGTGCAAGGATCCATCATGAAATATATATAAGGATTGTTAGTTTAATACGGGTTGATTATTTTTTTTATTTAATTTTTCTGAAGTGATTATTTTTTTCGGTGTTCTTTACAGGGGGAATGTCTAGTTTCAGTCTCATTTTTGTATAACATTATTTTTATAATTTGTAAATTTTGATTTTTTTATTATTTTATGTTCTTCCACAATGCCATTTTGCATTGTTGTTGTTGACATGTGACGATGCATTGATAGTAAGGAGGTTACCAGAGCTCATTCTCGACAATGCTGTCATTGTATTTATGCTGCCATTAAACTGACAGCAATGACCCAGTTTTCTGAATACTAAAACAATATGTTTCAAGGTAATGTTGTGGCTTTGTTGCTCTATAAGGTTTTGAATTTAGGTAAGGCATTTTTGGCTTAGATTTTTCAAAAACATTTTGGGCAACCTGGCTTCTTACCTTCCTGCTTTTGACTGGTGCTTATTTTAGGTTTGATAACAAGTTCAGAAATAACTGAAAGCAATCAGCAATCACAATTTTTTAGCAAAAGGCAACTCAAACACACTGGAGAACACTCTAAGCACGTCAGTGTTTCTTCAGCTTGGGTCAAAAAGATGCCCTTCTCTGACGTTGCCACCTCTTATATAGAGCTCTTCCAGGAGGGGAAAGGTCTTGCGAGATGGATAAAGACTTGACTATGCATCTTCCTGGTCTGGCTGCTCAGTGCCGCAGGGGAAACTAGTTGGTTGTTAGCAACAGTGCCTCCTTTTGTCCTGGGTTGGAAATATTTTCATCTATAGCCTTCTGAGCAACCCCTATGCATAGGTGTATGACACTGTCTCTTGGTCCTTCTTTTTTATCTTTTTTTTTGTCTCCTCTCTCAGACAGTACAAGATCAAGTAATTTACAAATATGTGTCTTCTAAATTCAAATAATACAACACTTGATAGAGAAGTCTCATTTGTGAACATATAGAGACAGACAGACAGATAGATACTTTATTAATCCCAAGGGGAAATTCACATACTCCAGCAGCAGCATACATAAAGAACAATATTAAATTAAAGAGTGATAAAAATGCAGGTATAACAGACAATAACTTTGTATAATGTTAACGTTTACATATGCTCAGTGCTAATCTTTCATAGAAATGTGACTTAATAAATGAGCTTCGTGCTGTTCTGCAATACTATGCATTTTATCAAGAGAAGCATGTAGTTTTTGTAGGAAAAACATGGATTTATATAGATGATGTAATTCCTGTCTCTAAACCACTCAAGTCCCTAAGGTTGCCTATGACAAAATGACACTCCAAAAATTTCACATTTCCTTAATATTGACATCATATTTGTTAGATGCACCATTGGCAGATACTATAGGCATGCACTGTTTCAAGGACGTTTTTATAAACTTTGCGTGGTCATCTTTGTAAAACAATTCATTGCCCATTTATTGCTAATGAACTCAAATTTCTAAATCCTGGAATATATTCCTGTTTGGATTCAAACTAGGATTTGATTGAATTATATAAAAAAATATATATATTTAGTATTTTGTTTCTAAGCCACTTTAGTGAGGTACTGACCATATATACAGTATGTAATCATGTATAAAGTGGGGTGTATTTGTAAGTTAAATGCAAGTAAATGCATAGTGCATTTGATTAGGTACTAGCCGAAGCCCACCATAGCATACGGCGGTGTAAGAATAGGAACGGAAAATGGTGAGAAAGGAATTCAGAAATCAAGAAGAAATAAATACTTCTTGAAAGACGCAGGTGTGAATAAGTGTTTTGGTGGCGATGACAGATAATGAGTCGAAAGATCTAACCCTAGAAAAAGCCACATACAACTGACAGTGGCTGAAGACTGGTTGTTAGAATTATTGTGAAGACTAAACAGCATGTGGGTACGAGGAAGGCCACACTTCTGAAATTCGATTACGTAAATATAATCAATAACAACCTGAAAAAGATGCTGTAGAATCTCTCTAAGTAATTCCATCCATCCATCCATTTTCCAACCCATTGAATCCAAACACAGGGTCACAGGGGTCTGCTGGAGCCAATCCCAGCCAACACAAGGCACAAGGCAGGAACCAATCCTGGGCAGGGTGCCAACCTACCACAGGACACACACACCGACACACCAAGCACACACTAGGGACAATTTAGAATCACCAATCCACCTAACCTGCATGTCTTTGGACTGTGGGAGGAAACTGGAGTACCCGGAGGAAACCCACACAGACACGGGGAGAACATGCAAACTCCACGCAGGGAGGACCGGGAAGCAAACCTGGGTCTCCTAACTGCGAGGCAGCAGTGCTGCCACTGTGCCACCGTGCTGCCCTCTCTAAGTAATTCCTGCAGCTTAATCCAAAAGACTCGTACTACATTATCAGATCTGTGCTCCAGTCTTTGGGTATCCGACAGTGCAGAATTTCCGGCCAAGCAGGATTACATGTGAAAGTGATAAATAAATGAGGCTGTCTGAATTTATGTACTATGGCCATCAAGCATCCTGCTAGTTTTGTTGCATGTATCTTGGACTTCCTGGAAATGTGGACGGTAATATGATCATTTTGCCTACACGTACATTGTTCTTTTCAGCATTTGCTTGCAGTGCGTCTGACAGTCCTTTGTATTGTTCCACGTGTAAATCTTTTTGATCTAATCTGAGATATTTGAGACGTGCACCCTCTGTTTTAACACACGCATCTACGAAGTACTGTTGGAATAGTTCGCCGCTGGAGTGCAAAATACTAAATATATTCCTCATTGCTAATTTGTACGTGTAAAATTGGCATTGAGTAAGCCTTCTTCGCTTGGCGGTTCTTTTATCGGGAACATGTTGTAAATCTTTGTGCCAGCCAATGTCTCCGTAAGGGAATAAAAGTGGGTAAACCATAGGATCGCAATTCATATTAAGCGTGGAAATCTGTGTACAGAAATTGCCTATGGGACAGATGCAAATGTCCCTTTCGGCTGGTGGTTCACCATCTTCTCTGACGAAAATAGCTGCAACATTGGTGTGACACGTCGGGGCATTGTATCGTCATAAATCCTGCCTAGGATTTTCCTCGTAAAGCATTCGTACAGATGCTGTTGGATTAGACTGAGCGATTTCATGCATGTGTTTGTATGATTTAGCGAAGAGTTTGATGGTTCTGAGCATGGAATCTAGCTGGAGAAGTAAATTTTCACTGCATGTAGAGTTTGCTTCATTTTGTAAGCGTACTGCCGATGCTTGGAGAGAAATGCCGTGTTGGCTGCGTGTGGGCGGGACTGGTTTTGAGGTGGAAGCAGGACGATGGTCCTAGATTCCTAGCTCTGATGGTATGAATCAGGGTTTTGTAGAAAAAGGTTTTCCCTGTTCCTGCAGGACCATCTAAGAAGAAGCACATTTGTCACAGATGGCAATCGCTGTATGCAGCGTGTAAACATGTGTTTGGTGAGGTGTTGGGGGTGGGCACATGCGTGGGCAGTGCGCATGCCTGGAGAGCAAGGGTGGATGCGGGAGGAGGGTTAGAGTTGGCGGGCAGGGCTCTGTCGTGCGTATCTAATGGTCTTAAGAGTTGGTGGGCGTGGCTCTGTCGTGCATATCCCATGGTCAAGCGACTGAGTCAATTATATATATAGATATATATAGATGATTGGTCATATGTTTCAATTAGATGAGGTGTGTTTGCTTCATAAGCATAAACTTTAAATTGGCTTCATCTTTAGTAGAGCTAGGATTTCACAGAAAATGTTTGTGTGCAAGGTTTGTGACAGATGACAAATATATTAGTCTCAGCAAATGTGTACAAGTCTGTCTTTTAAAGCACAACAATTAAATGTCAACATCAACAAAAATTCTGTTCTATGCTTGCCATCACATGTTATTGAAAATGTAGAACTAACAAGGCAGTTCTTCAAAATATATTGATGATTTTCTTGAACCATATTAAAATTACTGAAGCCAGAGACTCACATATGGCAAGCCATTTTAACATTTAATGCCTAGTGACAATTTGTATTTTATTTGCTATAATTTCTCTTTTAGATATGTGCAATATTCTAGTAAGAGTGCTTTTACACTAGAGCTTTTGGTCTAGACCCTAATCCATTTGACCATAAAGGATAATTGGTGTGAAAGTTACTTTGTAATCGAGGTCCAGACAAGAGAACTATAGTTGGGTCCACCTTAAAACAGTGGTCTGAAACATGGTTCATGTCAATTCTAGTACAGTATTCTCGGAAAGCAAGCAGTCTAATTTGTAAAAGTGAATTACACTAGGAATACGTGGGTACTGTCCATTTTGCTAGGCTATTTAATGGCATACTTGGACAGTTATGACAGCAGATTTAACCAGGATGTAGAAATTCAGCTGCACCCTACCACCTGCATTTCTGAGCAAACATTAAGGTAAACAGCTGAAGTGTGTAGTTCAACATTTTGGTTAGCTCTGTATTTCATCTGATAAAAAAGGTATAAATCAGAATTGAGCTGACACCTTTGCAGAGACTTCTTCAGACAAAAATACACCCAAATGAACATTCATTTTAAGCTTGTAAGTGCAAACAATACTCTAACTAGACGTGATGGACAAACTAGGGAACTAATAAGTAGGCACTGAATCTGTAACTGGAAGTGACCGTGATCAATTAACCAGAGGTTTCACCTTGCTTCGAAATTATCTGCATTCATCTCTGCTGTCTCTTTGTAGGGGGCTGAAAGCTGATGATCCATTCTCTTAGGAGGTAGCAGTCACCAACCATCTGTGGAACATAAAACTCACAAACTTTCTTTGGCCTAGAAGTAACTCTCTATGGAGCCTTTCAGCCGGACACCATGAAACCAGCTGTAAAATCCATTCTGCCAGTCCAAGCTCTGTGTCAGTGACTAATCCCTGACTGAGAAGACTAAAAATTAGCATTACTTCAAGAAGGGAACTTCAGTGTCTACACTCATGCCAGAAAGAGTAACACTTTTCCCTATAAAGTTGCATTTGACACAGCAATGAGCCTAACAGCAAACTGAGGAATCAGCATCACACCACACCATGGACAAATACCATGTAACAAACACCAACAGTACACTATAATGCAAAAAGAGTCCTCCATTTGAACCTGAAGCAATGACATGCAACATAACACAACATCATACATCATCCTTAAAACCTAGGTATTATAAAACTGTTTATTTGTGCCCAGAGAAACAAGAACAAACAGTAGCCAGTAAACTGCCAGCCTCTAGTGTGTTATATGTCTGTCTGTCTTGTGTCCTGTGTTTTATGAAGATATAATTGTGTTATTGTTTTATTTTAAACTAGTGTGCTTACATTATCTTGATACAAATCTAATGGCCAGAAACCCATCCCACAGAAAAAGGTATGGGAAATAAAGTTGGAGGCTTACTAAATTAATTACTGGCATTGCCAAAGGTAAAACTGACCACTAATTTACTGATTGATTAATATCAATCAATCAGTCAATCAAATCAAATCTTTTTCTCAAATCATACACAAATTCCTACACAACTATTACTTATGTTACTTTGGTTGACTTTGATGTTACTTGCATATATTTTGGCAGGCAATAACCACTTCAAAAGTTCAAAGCAGCACATGCGTGTCGTATTAGTGCCTGTCTCTTCCAAAACCTTCTTGCACAAGCTGCTTTTAGCCTCTCCCTCTGGTGAATGAATGAATGAATGAATGAATGAATTATATACAGTATACATATATATATACCGATAGGTCATTTTCTATGCAATGTACACTATGACAATTTGGCAGTGGCACCAAATAAACAAAATATTACTTTAAAAGCACAGTAAAAATTATTCTCCGTGTTTGACTAAGATTTTTGACTGCTGGCTAAGCAGACATGATAAAAATAAGGGCACATTCTCTTCTAAACCTTGTCGCCTTCTGATAGAGGCGAGTGGCTTCACAGCAAATTGATGAGTAAAATACAACACAAAAGTACATGCATTTGGATCAACACCACATGATATCAAATCATGGTGAGAATGGGAAAGTGAAACTGGCATGGGTATTACAGCAAATGAAACAAGTGCAAAAGTGCCCTTAGAGGGATGTGTAAAGATATTTTGGTTAGTGAAATTTTCCCAGGGAATTTGACCAGTCAGGTTCTCATTATGACTGGTCAAAAAAGGCATTAAATATTAAAAAATCTTGGCATATAAGGGTTTCTCTTATGCTTGAACAGATGGCAGAAATAGTTAAGACAAAAACTTCTACAGAAGAAAAAGCAGTTTGGGATCACAGCTTACAAGGAAAGCGATCACAGTTTAATTGAATCAATGAAATTAATTACAATTTAAAAACCAAGATCAAAGTGACTGTAAGTCTTGGACAACAATGCAAATAAAAACACTTTTGAATATCCCTCAGGTGAGTGTTGCTTAACTTTTCTTTGCCATGTTAAGGCTTGAAGATTACAGTGTCACTGTATCTAGGTGCCTAGATAACATTAAGGCATCCATATAAAGGCAAAGGTTAAGGGTTTACACATGACCATGCAGTCACAACAAGTAAACAGAGATCCACTGGTTACAACAGTCAAGGTGTTAAAAGTACCTCCATCCATCCATTATCCAACCTGCTATATCCTAACTACAGGGTCACGGGGGTCTGCTGGAGCCAAACCCAGCCAACACAGGGTGCAAGGCAGGAAACAAACCCTGGGCAGGGCACCAGCCCACCGCAGGTTCAAAGTATCTTCAGATGAATAATATTTAGACCTATACTGTTAGATTAAAACTGAGACAGCTGCATCAGCATACTACAAAAGCCTCATCCTCTGTTTTTGTGTGTTTTTGCTCCCATACAACTTTCTTTCATGCATTTGTCCTGTGCATCGGTTTTGCCAACTATCAAATCCAATCTACCCACTAAGCAAAATTCCACAAAGGGTCTATACTAATAATAGCATCTGGGTTTTCACAGAACATTCACTGAATGTCATTACAATAAAAAAGTATTTAAACCCATTGGACTATTTGCCAAAATTACTAGTCCTACATGAAAATCTTGTTTCTGCAGGCTGGTTAAATACACTCAATTGTATAAAATGATCTGTGTTTACATACACTTTAATTTTGCCAAGGGGATTAGCACCCAAATACAAAATGACTGAATTTAATTTCCAGATTGTAAGTTGCTGAGAAAAGAAGAATATTTACCTTTCAATCTAGGCTGGAACAGCTAAAGCCCTGTAGCAGCAAACACTACTTATATTACCTGGTCATCTACATTGTTCAGCTATAGCTCGAGTGCAGAAGAAGTAGTGTAGGGTTAATAGTAAGGATTGGGGTGGAAAAATATTTCATATTTAAAGGAACAAATACTAAATTCTACTCAGTCTTATACACTCATCTTGAAAGGTCTGGTTGGAGGCAATATGCAACAAAGTTAGCAATAGCAGACCAGTCATTCTGACATGTTACTGATAGAGAATAGTTGAGAAGCTGATGTATGAATTTCAGTCATTGCGTGCTGCTTAAGATTAAGTGTGCACCTAAACTTATTTTACTCGCTATCTGTAGCAACACATAGATGAAAAGTTAAATGAGTCCATATACTCATCATTCAGATGGCATGACAAAGTGACCAATTATCAAACAATTAGTACTAACATTTCTTTTTCTGTTCTTGTAGTCTTATTGAACAGCATTTTGTGTTAGAGAATGGTAAAGTCCATTTAAATCTATATAAAAGTATTTCAAGACATTTTTTCTGTCCTCAAAATCGATCTTTCCATCTGTCCCTCTACTACTATAAAATAATCAGAGTGATTGTTTTCATTTTAGTGTAACTGGACTCTGCTGCACTTAGCAAATGGCTGACAGATGCAAATCCAAAACTTTATAACTCTTATTAAAGATTAGTGACCCATATAACATATAGCTCTTAAACGTACAGGACCCAAAAGCTTGTCAAATGTGTTTGATAATATCAACACAAAAACACATATAGTATAATGTACAGAGAAATGCTTATTTGTTTATCAGATGTTTTGACCAGATGTAATATACAAATTATCAGGAGTTGAATACAAAGGTAACAGAGCAGGAAATACACTAGACAATGGGTCCTTTATATTTTGCTTACAGGACCAGTAGCTAATTTATAAAAAATTAAAATACATAGTCAATCACAGGATATAGGCAATGAAAAAAACACTACAGCCAGCACAGGTGGGGTAAGGATGATTGGATTCAGTCTACTTTTTCTCTCCTTTTTTTAAAAAAAGCAAATATTTGATATTATGTTGCATCCCTTAGGCAGTTATCTATCAATAAATATTTTTTTGATTTTGATTCAACATCAGAATCTGTGTTCACTTTCCCAGCCACTGTCTTTGTGAGACGTATTTGTTGGTTATCCTTATTTCAGGTTGTGCATTCCTATGGATACTAAGTCATGTGCATTCCAAAGACATGAAGCAATTGAATTGTTCAAGTATATGTGAGAGAATACCATATGATTCATGATTGGTTGTTTGCTTGCTGGGACAAACTATGACTCCCAACAATCATGAAATTGAACAAGCAAGTTAAAGAAATGGAGGAATGGATGGATGATGTTTCATGCCAAAACTACAGTACGTACATGTGTGGATAAAAAGCTGAAAAGCTTTACAAAAACATACATCTCTATATAAGCTAATTTCTGTCCGTCTAGCATTTATAAAAAAAGTTTGCTTCCTGGTGACAACAGTTTTGCTACTATTAAATGAAACTCAGTTTACCCCTTTGCACATTAATTTCAATGCTAAGCCAATAGCCTACAATTCATCTATGACCAGCCAAGTAGTATACAGTAGCTTTATGGGTAAGACTGGTGTTTTTCAAGTTGAAGTTATTTCTTAACAAACACAGTGCATTTGCGTTTGCCATGTGAAATCGTGTTCCAAAGTCCAGCGTTTTCTATAAATTTTAAAAAATATCATGCTCACATTGGCACTTTACATTGTTATTAAATGGGCCCAAAGCACCACCAGAAAACAAAAGCCCTAAAACTTACCAAATGTATCCTTTATGAAGCCCAAGGCCGTTAAGTATTGATCTGCATGTTGAGATTAAACACGCATTGTAAAATAGCTTAAGTAAAAAGTAATTTTTAAACAAACAAACAAAAAAAAAATCCCAATAATAATAGATTCTGACATTCTAAATGAAAACTAGCTACAGTATGTTCAATGCCTCAGCACTTGTGGTCTTCTCCAGTAACGTTTCACCCCCACACCCCAGGGGTGGTTCCCTCTTGAACGACAAAATCATAATAAAGTGTTCATGCCAGGTGGTTGGGTTTTTTGTTGTTGGATTTGTATTTCTGCATTTATGTGAGAACTCATACAAGCAAAGAGAAAAAGCATTCTTATCTTAAGAAAAACAGTACCAGGAATACACACTAAAATGAATATTTCCAAATGCCTTTTGTTGTCACAAACATGCATCTGAAACACAAAAGGCAAGTATTCCTTTACCAAAACTCAAACAGAATGTATTCAGTAAGTTGTAGACTTATTTTCCAGAGGTGTTTTTTGTCCCATAGCCTCAACTGTAAAGCACCAGTTCAAGCAAGATATATATATTTTTTTAATTTATAAAAAACGCTGGATTTTGGAACACAATGCATATATACCATGTTTCAGAAGAAATAACTTTGACTTGAAAAATGCTGAACTTAAACCCTTTAAGTTCAGATTCCACCTGTTCTAAGTCATTCAAATTCTGAAATGGATCATTCGACAGGCAAATGGTAACAGTTCTACAAAGAACTAAATTGTAACATGTGACCTGTGAAATTTTACATTTACTGTAAAAGAAAACTCAGTTAAACATCCTTCGCCTATCAATCTATGATGAGCAATTTTCCTTCTTTTATCACAGCTACAAGAACTTTTTAAAACATGTAGATATCATATGTAACTAATAAATACCATAAATAATTGTGAATTTCCCCTTGGGATTAATAAAGTATCTATCTATCTATCTATCTATCTATCTAATTGTTAGCTGCTAAAAAATAAATATGCACACAAGGAAACTACAATCATATTTTCCTAAGTGTACACAAATGCTCATCTATCTTTAAACCTCCCTGATCTAGTTACTGGATTCTTGCAAGATTGCAAGGCATGAACCAGACCTTGACAGGCTGTCACAAGGTACGCTCACTCACAAATAAATACAAATTAGATGCTCCAAGAAATTTATTGCAGATCTCTTCAGGGAGAAAAACGTAACGACTCTGAAAGAAATTGATGGAGACACCGGGACAAAACAAAATCAAAGTTCCAGCCAAGATTTAAACCTGGTCTATTGGAGGCATAAGACATATAGGCTAGACACTGCGCCACCGTTCCAATCTATTAATTATGAGAAGAGGTATAATAAGCAGGTGTTGTAATGACGTTATTATTATTTAATATGTATCATATCTCGACATTCTTATTCACCAACTTAATGGACTGCTCCAGGTGTTAAAATGTGCACTAAGCACAATAAAACTATTAGAAAGATGTGACTTCTGCCGATTAATCGCCACTCTTTGGTAGGTCCCTTCTCTTAAGGCCGGATGTATTATTCTTTCTTTGTTTCCTTGCACCCTCCTAGAGGGCGTCATCTTTTCTACTATTAGTTTTCTCCTTTCCTTACAAGCTATAGGAGGACGGTTCTTTGCTAGGAAAGGAATTATATGTTAATGGTCCTTTTATTTTTAAGGGAAGAGGTGTACACCAGTGAAAGATAGTCGCGTTATAAATTAGGATTTCAAGGGAGAACACCGTGATCGCCTATGACCCACTAGCAGAGAAAAGAAAGGTAAGGAAGCGAATGCGATCGGGAAAATGGCAAACGGCACACTTTACAGAAGGCAACTCTCCATATCTGGCTGAACAGGAAACAAAAGAGGTATCGCGAAGCAGCACTGCTGTTGGTGAGAGAAGGTGGCTTGTCACAATAAATCTGTTAAGCTTTTGTTGGTGAATAAACTATGTTTTTGCAATTAAATAATGCCATGTGACCTGAAGCGAATCGAGCTTTGAATGCCGATTGCAGCCTGTCTCCGGGAAAAAAAGCATTGCATTATTAGCAAGCGGGAATTTAACAAGGTGTTTATTTTTTTTAGTTGCAACCAACATAACTTTTTAAACCGGGTATATACCTTTATCTCTTGGAGGCTGTCCGATTGTGAAATATGCATTCGTTAGCTTTAAAACAAATTCTTGTAAAGATAACATTTTCGAGCAAATCTCCAGGGTGGCATGCTGTAGCAATTGAACAGTTCATGCTGTTACAAGTTAAGTGCATCATTTTTCTAAATTAGAAAAAAATCGGAAAACGGTGGAGATTCGTTTGTTCGACTGGCACCATATCCGTCTTTTTATCTTAATAATGCAAAAATAAATTTCACGGCGTGGGCCACTCATGAAACATTTAAGGCCTGCGAAAAAATCCCGAGGGTCCATTGGTGTGTGTATGTATATATGTATGTATGTGTGTGTGCGCGCGCGCGCGCTTAACGTTTATCGTTTCTTTGTTTCAAGCAATTTTACTATGGTGTGTTTTGAGAATAAGTAAGGTGTATGAGTGTGTGTTTTAATTACCCCCCTTCTGTGTGTAGAACTGGGAACTTCCTGTAATTTAATTTATAAGAAAAACCACTAACAGAAAAAATACCGAGCATTTTCACATGAACTACCTTCGGTATCTGCCCCTCCCCCAGTTCACCAATCCCCATGATTTTATTGTTCTAAAGCGGCGGTAGTTACCTTAAAAATTAAATATTGACGCTGCAATAAAAAGTATACATGCTAAAATCGATTGTTTTAAATTCAGTGAGTGCTGACAGTCTTCATTTCTAGTAGGCCCGATTTAAAGCGACAGGCGCCTTTTGTGCTGAGGGTAAGAACAGCAGGAAGCATGGTCAAGACCAAAAAAACGTTTTTGTTAACGACCTTTTATTCAAAAGTACACCTCAAAACTAGGTGTTTGCATAATTTTGTATGTCGTTGTTTGGGTAAATTGTATTTTTTTTTTTATTAAAACTCCCAAACTCAGATTTGTATTTCTTGTGGCACAGTTACAGGACTTTGGTGGTTTACAGATTATTGCAGTGTATCAAATGTAAAATCAAAATGCTGGTAATCAAAAATCTGGGGCGATTTTTGACTCCCCAAATGCTTGCCCATTTATGGAGGTCTCGTATTTAATGATTAGATTTGGAAGGTCCATTCTGTTCCACATTTAAAAAAAAAATCACTCCGCATGCTTATCTCTGACAGGGTTATCCTTGGCACGTTTTCGCTTAGCATGCACATCAAGTTCTCTGATTTTTATTTGGCTTAATCTGTTGATTTTGCTGTATTTCCAGTATTTGCTCCCTAATAGTCTTTATTGCATGGTTAATTCCTTTTTAGATTGTCATTTGAATACCTTAGCAATGGTACTCATTGTGAATGCATACTGTTGTATAAATGTTAGCATTAATTGCCATAATTGTGTTCATATAAAATGTAATGATTTACTTCATGAGGTAGAGGTACGCAACAAACAAGAATAGTTGTGTCAAATATTTGAAATATTAAAATGTGTTCCCCAAAGTCTAAATATTCTCCTTTGTAAAATGTATTTGTCATTTTTCATCATCTGATGTAGGCCCATAGATGGCTAAATCCTTAGTAGAGGATCAAAAATAATGTCTTATTTGTAATCACTGACTTTGAAATGGTCTAAAAAATGATACCCCACATGCTTTTGTTTGATAATTGTGATTTTTTTTTTTTTTTATGCCTCTGGAAGTGGCTTTTAGAGCACCAGGACTGCTGGTTAAGAACCAAATATTAAAAATAGTATCATATTTGTGATCAGCAGCCTCAAAAAACATTAAGTGACACTCCACATGCCTTATTACGATCCCCTTTTTTTGAAGATTTATGTCTGTAGTAGTAGGATGTTGTACTATGTTAGCCATAATGGATGCAATGAGAAGTAAAGCAAAATGACACTTTGCCTGAAGAAGGGGGTTTAAGCTGCCTTGAAAGCTTGCATATTGTAATATGTTTAGTTAGTCAATAAAAGGTGTCATTTTGCTTGACTTATCTTTGAAGTTTTATGAAAATTAGCAACTTTTGACTCCTCATGACCCATTAAAGGGATGAACCCCTGGAGTTGGTTGATGTGGCATGCACAAGATGTCAAGACGAGTTGAACTGCATACCATATGTGGGAGTTTGCTCATACCAGTGAGAACAAAAATAACTGAAGTGATTTTGAAAGTGTTATAAACACATACTACAGTTATTGGATGATTATTTTTAATTGGGGAGGGGGCGGGTGAATGAGTATTCTAACTTATAACTAGGTATATCCGTATAGCAGAGTTTTTGTAGTCAATAACAATTGCAATGAAAATTCATGATATTTGGTACTTAGTTTTAGTAACTCCATTATTCAAGTGGACAATATTGTGGAATTTTGTGTAACAGAATATGCAATATATACTGTAAATACTAAAAGTAACAGTAGCATTAAAATAGTAGAATATCAGTCAATTAGGTGCCCAGCTATCTTTTAAGTAAATTAGTATTGGCATTTATAAATGTCAAATTACAATGGAAGACTTAAATTTAATGTGTGCCAGGCATGGGAATTCTCTGAATGTAACAACATGGGGGTTACAATCTTGGGAGAATTTTGGCAGAATTTATAAAAAAAATCATCTCATGATGGGCTATTTTTTCCTACCATGTGTACATTTCTAATTTTATTCTCTGACATTTCCTCAACTGTAACTAAAAAGCACTGCTGTCAAACAATACTCAAAAATGCAGAAATTGTTATGTCTGCACTGTTGAATTTGTGAATTCCAAAATAATTCAGGATAATTCCATTTAAGCAAACTCTTTAAAAGCATACTGTTATGAAAACCGCTTTAAAGTCTGGTTTATCAGAATTCCTCTGTTAGGTTTCCAACATTTTTTTTACTGTAAAATAATTTATATTTGCATCATTAGCTGTTAACTAAAGAGTAATATTTAACTGCTAAGTCAAATTGATTCAAATTGCAAATGTCATAAACTCCTGTGCTTTGAACTGTACCTTTTTTACCCTTGTCCCAACTTCAAGGCTTCCTGTGTGAAAGCAGACTTTTCAACTTAACATTCACTATTTTAAGAAATTGGTTTTTTTTTTTTTTTTTTTAAAAGTGTCTTTCTTCTGTTTTCAGAACATCTTATATGAGTGAGCATTGTTATTGCTTATTAGCCTCTGTGTAAATCCAGAATTAGACAATTTACTGGACTAGCAATACATTTATTTAGTCAGTCAGTTCTCAGAGTCTGCATCACAGTCGCCAGTGTGCCTTTCACATATTTGATTCTTGACGTATACGTTTGTCACATGTTAGGATCTGTATTAATGAACATTAGTTTGCCATCAAAACCCAAACAACTGATACAAGTTTAGAGTGTGTAGATTTGTGTTCAGCATCCTGTTTTACCCCTATTGCTATAACTGTGCGTCTCTCTTGTGTTTCTGTTAATATAGTAATAGATAAGCTTTGAAGCATTGAAATATTCAATATGTTTTATTTTGGTATTAACCAATGATTTAGTTCATTTCATTGCTGTTAGAGATAAGCCAAATAGCTGCTTAGTTTGAAACTTGCCACAGTTTTTACTTGCTACAGCAGTTGTTAGCACTGGTAATCCTCCCACAGTCCTGTATGCATGACCCGGATGCCACATAGGAAATGGGTGAATGCAGAGACGAACAATCGGAGAATGAATGAATTTATTGGGACATCTTCAAGGTAAACCATTACCACTCACATATAATCTGTAACGTTGTGTGCTTTCAAAGCACATACAGTACAAGTGTGTTTCTGAGTGAACTTCATAATGGGTGTTTTTGCACCAACATTTTTTTTTTTTTAATTTAATGATAAGCATGATTCTAGCAATTGTGCACAGGAATTTTAATTTCTAGTCATTTGCCATTTTTCTTCTTGAGATGTGTTACTTGTAGTCACTCATCAGTCTGGTGCTTCCGATACTATACAAAAACCTAGTACCATTGTGTTTGTGGAATTTTAGTATTGACTTGGTACCGAAAAACATGTTCTTTTGACATCCCTACTCGTAACAAAAAATTGTTGTGTTACCCTAGTATTTGACTATGCACAGAGTTCCTATAAAATGTATTCATCCTATTTCAATGAATAAAACATTGCAGCTTGGTGCATTTCTATACAAAAGTCAGTAAATGTTGTTGTTGGTTGGTTTTTTTTTTTCCTTTCTTACAGAAGTGAAGAAACTTTTCTAAACATAACTAACACCACGATGCACTCATTCAGTCTTTGCCATGTCCCTTGACAAACACAGCCACAACCATGGTGGTTGGGTTCTATTGCAGTAGGGGCAGGATATGCTTCCTTTGACAGCCATCATGAGCCCATTTCAGATTTCACAGGGCTCTACAGATAGCAGATCATTTCTAAGTAGTACATGTCACATTTAATTATGAAACTCCTCACAATTCAGTAATTATTACACAATACAGATTAATGCTTTGGCAACTCCCTTGTATTCCCAGTATGCCTCAAAAGTACTCTTCCACCTTTTGTGGCTTTTTTTAATAAAAATAGTTAAAAAAAAAAAAATGTCCGTTGTGCCAGTTAAAAAACCACAATTCACTTGCATTTGTGAGATATCTATACTCAAGGGGAATTTCCCACAAATGCACCCTCCAGCTGTTAATGCGAGTGCTCACAGTATTGAATTAAATAAAAAAGGTACCCCCTAGAAAGGAATCAAAATGTTTTGGTGTGGTGTAACTTGTACACAATTATGGAGGTTTAATGGGTGAAGGGTTCAAGTTTCACTAACTTCATTATGCAAGTTATTGATTAATTCATGGGTTTTCAAGTTCAGTCCTAGGGTCTCCCTTTCTCTTTCGGTTTTTGTCCAAACCAACTTCAAGTTAAAATTTTTTTTTTAATTTATTTTGTCAACCCAAAGGTGTCAGACTAGGTCTGCTAAATTATTACTAGATGAAGCATGCCTTTATTTATGTTACACTAGCAAAATACCTGCGCTTCGTTGCGGAGAAGTAATGAAAAAGAAAAGGAAGCATTTTAATAATAACGTAACATGATTGTCATTGTCACGAGTGTTGCTGTCATATATATTTTATATACTGTATATATATACAGATATATATATATACACACACACACACATATATACAGTATATATACATATACATCCACTATATATATATATATATATATATATATATATATATATATATATATATATATATATATATATTTTTTTATTTTATTTATTTATTTTATTTATTTATTTATATATATTTATTAGGGGTGGGACTCTAATTAATTAGAGGCTTTGTAATTAATTAATCTTGATTCATCGCATGTAATCACACATGTAAATTTAGCCCAAAGCGTAAATGTTTTTTTTAATTTCAAAGGGTTTTAGTGGGCGACAGAATGAAATAGACATGGACATGAATATTGTAAAGTCAAGCTCTTTTAATTTCTGAAAAAAAAATGCATTTAAACTGCATTTCAATTCAAATCAGAATCATCATCCGTGGCTAAAATTGGGCAGACTTAAAAATAAAGTGGTATTCTAAGTACTTTAAGTACATGTTCAGAATGGTATTGTCTTTATATAATAAGAAAAATTTTAACAAAGTGCAGTTTTTCATCTTAAAAAAATAAGGCAGAAACCTAAAAGTTAATTTGACCAGCTTCACCTTTAAACTCTGAGTAACCTTAGCCAAAATTATTTTGTACATTAGGCTAAAACAGTGTGATCATTGAACATTTTGTAATTGGATGTAATTAAAATTACTAACGGTCACGGAAGTCCAATGATCCCCAGTAAGCGCCACAAAGTCCGCTTTCTGTAATGCATCTAATTTTGCTTGCTTTTCAGTGTCATTAAACCGTTGAAGTTTTACTTGAAATAGTCTCTTGGCACGGCAGTTGAAAAGTTGGATCACCTGGCGCTAACTGTAGCACATTTTCTAACCCCCTATCTTCCACCACTGTTAGTGGTCTACAGTCCAAAGCAATCCATTTTGCGAGAGAATATGTAAGTTTGACCGATGTTGACTTACTAATTTTGGTCCTGAAGCCAGTCATTTCATCAGTTTTGGGCTGCCGACACCTTTTGTTGGTACTCAAACTCGTACTGCTAGTGCTAACAGCATACACAGTTTCTGTGTTCGCTGTAACATGTTTTGCATTTAGATGGTACCGTAAGGTTGAAGTGCCTCGGTGTTATGCAAACTCCTTTTTCCACAGTTTGCACAAAACCACGCTTTTATCAAGGCTTCCGTCGGGTAGTCTTGAAATGAAATTTTCCTCCAATCAGTCGTAGCAACGTGCTTTCTTCCGACTGTTACATTTTTGTAGCTCTGATGTGTGCATCAATGTAATCGGTGTACCAGGAAATCATGCATTGACAGAAGTTCCCCTTTGCTTGAAATGCAAAGTGTGATTAAATGTGTTATTTTTTAATGTGTTATGGAGCACATGCATCGAGGCTTCTCAGCTGTGCTTGTGCTAAGAAAAGGAAATATTTAAAAAATAACGTAACACGATTGTCAATGTAACCTTTTGTAAGTAGTGCCTGGAGGATTCAGAGTGTGGAGAAACTCTAGAGACAGCGTGTGTATTACTTTGTGGATTTTTCTGTGAGTATTTGGTGGCAGCATCACAAAGTTGGTTCTGCAAGACACTGTTAGCTGCGTAGCTCAGCTCAGAGCGAAATGAGGTGAATGGGAGGGGAGATGATGACGTGACTCCTCCACCCACCTTAACTGTCAATCCCCCCCCCACAAAGACAGTCTCTCGGAATTTGCATAAGCACAGCCCCTCACCATCAATGTTAACTCAATTACAAAGTGATCAAAACTCTCGTTTATATCCTGCGTCCTCTCATTAAACTTGTACCCCGCATGCCATGGGCATGACAAACGCCAGCGGCAGCCTGTTTATGATCTTAATTTAAACTTTAGGTTTACACCGTGCTTTGTTTCTGAAGTAGCAGCACTCATGAATATGGTTGTATATGTCACTCGCTCGCTTCTTATTGTTTCGCTGCCTTCTCAATTATATAGTGCATGTTCAGCGCTTTTTGGAGCTCTTCCTTGTTTTCTACGTACTGCGTTGACAGTCAGTTCACGTGATTAAGTGGGAGGCGTGATGTCACATGAAACTCCGCCCCCCACGGCCATCAAGCTCAACTCCATTACAGTACTGTATATGGAGAAAAATAGCTTCCAGTTATGACCATTACGCGTAGAATTTTGAAATGAAACCTGCACAACTTTTGTAAGGAAGCTGTAAGGAATGAGCCTGCCAAATTTCAGCCTTCCACCCACATGGGAAGTTGGAGAATTAGTGATGAGTGAGTGAGGGCTTTGTCTTTTATTAGTATAGATTAGGATAAATTATTCTGTCTTTCCATTTAATAGTTTGTTTTTTTTTAAGTTAAAGTTATTTACACTAGTCTTTCCTAACACAGGGCAGCACAACTGCATGGAGTTTGCATGTTCTTCCTGTGTCTGATGGGTTTCCTTCCACAATCCAAAGACATGTAGGTTTGGTGAACTGGTGTTATTCAATTGACCCTAGTGTATGTGGGTTGGGTGTTCAGCTTTAATGGGTATAGTCCTGTCTAGGGGCTTTTTACTGCTTTGTGCCCTATGCTTGCTGGGAAAGGCTTCAGCTTCCCCGTAACCCTTCTCTGGATAAGCAAGTTAGGAAAATGAATGGATGGAACATGTTAATTCATACACAAGTGAGTAACACTGAAGTAGTTGCTTCCCTATAGCATTCAGTGTGATTTGCACTTGTGTCTTAAAATAAATTAACAATAAATTGATTATACTGAAACAATAAATAGTAAGCAAATTAAACCCATGGCTACAGTTGGGTATTCCTATTCTATTTGGAGCACCAGAATAAAAATGAGCCTACGCATAGAATATTTTGCACAGTCATAACATTTTTAGACTTGCCTTTTGAGGATTTGCATTCAATTTAATTGTAAACTATTCACTGTAGAGGTATTACTTCATCTCTGGCATTATCTGAATACTCATTTTAAGCATTATAATTCATCTAGCGGAGACCCTCTACACAACTAGCCACACCATGCACTGTTTATAGGTGTAGCAAGGAGGTTTCCTTTATTGCTGCATGAATTGCCAGTGAAATGGAACTGAGTAAGTTTTACTTTTTTATTTTATCAAATTGGTGGAAAAAATATTAAAGCATCAGGCCTGGTTGATTTTCTTCTGTTCTATGTCCACTAAAGGATTATATACATTTGCCATTGGTAGAGTCCATGAATAATTCAAGAAATACCCTTACATTCTTGTTTTATGTACCCTTCCTTTAAAATATTTTACAGATATGTTCTGTAGGTGCACCAGACACAGCTTTCCCTCCCTTTACTGAACTATTTGTGTCCCATGTGATCATGCAACTAATGTAAGTCAGTAAAGCTGTGCTGGAGACTGATTGCTGTACTTCTTGACACTCAAATATTGGCCTAACACCCCAGTGCTAACTTAATCCATGTTAATGGGAGCATTGTTAGAACTTTGTGAAATCAAGCTCTTTTTTGTCAGTAGAATGTGTCATTTTTTAACTTGATTTCTAGCTTTCTGTTTTTGTGTTGATCTAATTGCATGCTGCTTTTGGAAGGTCGTTTTGATGATGTGAAAAGCAGTTTACAAACCAGTAGCAGAAACATTGATTACATTGCACAAAAATAAATAACATACTTAAAGTTCTTACAAAAACACACCATTTTAAATTTATTGCAAAACTAAATTACTCGGTGCATTGTCTGTTTGTTCAAACAAAATTGGAATAGAAAAAGTCAATACAGCACTATGTGTACTGTATGCTTCACTGCAGCTTTTCCAGTAGCAGTGTGCTGCTGTATATAGGCATGGGCTTGCAAAGCTTTCAAGTATATTTTCATGGTTGCACATATTGTAATGCAACCCTGTATCAAAGTAAATATGTTTTTAGGAAAAGCTACATCAAATGAAAGTTCACTGCCAGTTTGATACACTATCATTTGAGATGATTTCATAGTAGAGGTTATCTCAGTGTTTGATTGATATATATATATATATATTGCTTGCTCTGTGCCAGAAGGCTGCAACACATCAAACACAAATTAAGTGTTGCAGCCTTCTGGCACACTCTAACCTTATCTTAAAACTATTCTGACTTTATGTTCTAAAACTGCACTGGCATTGTGTGGCTTCTCAAGTGTGATACTGGAGCCAGTCAGTTGGTTTTGTTTAAGCACTTTATCCTCATTGTATCTTAAAAAAGGAGTAAAATAAAAGGAGTTTTAACAGTAGTCTTGGGTATACTTTATTAAACTAGACCCATTTACACATCGTGGTGCTCACCTGTCATTACAGAAAATGCTCAGTAGCGAGTTACCTGTGTAAGTGAGGAGTACACTTACAAATATTTATCACTCCAAGGTTAATTCACATGGAAAAATAATACATAGTCCCCAAATACAAGATTTCCTTTTTTAAAACTGAAATGAAAACACTATAATATAAAAGGTAAATACACAAAAGTAGGTGGACCATTTGCCAAAACTTGACACTAAATCAAACCTGTGAAACAAAACAGGTGGCTGAATATACCTTTTTTTTTTAATATAATTGCTAAGGATAATGCAACACCAGTGCCATTTTATTATCAGTAATGCAGAGATTTTGAATTCGGTCACATTAAGTAGATTCATAGTACTCTATGAATTACTGTAACACCTACTCATAAGCGCTCAGAATTGCTTTTTAATTTCTCTTTAAGTTATAGGCAATTCACCAAGAATAAAGTAAAAATAATAATTTTAGAGTGTTTTCCTATAAGCTATGATGTTTAGTTTCATCTCACAAAGCTTTTTTTTTTTTTTGGCTACTGAAAAAACATGAACTGCTAGGTGTAACAAGTGAATTTGCTTATACATTATAAAAATTGATCTGCTATTTGATCCTTTTTATATAATAACCACCACAAAGTATTTTCTTTTTAAACACTGCAATTTTCGAGCCTTGAAAAGGGCAGAGAGAGGAGAATAAGTTGTTCACTTAGTTGAGCAGACAGCACTTTTTTTACTTGCTTTCAAACAAAAAAAGTGGCATTATTCAAAGGGGTTTAGAAGAAAGAAAAGTGGTATTATTCAAAGGCGTTTAGAACCAACATATGAAAAAATACTAATTTTCTAAGCATCTTTAGTACTATTAAAATTAAATGAATAGATGTGGTCCATTTGTTACACATGCAACAACTGTCAGTTGTTAACTTTATGTAAAAGAGGGACTCGTGGTGGAATTATGTGTTTATAACTAGAGCTTGTCACTATCAGTTACATTGGTAATTAGTTAATCAACCAATTACGTTTGGTTTAGCGTTATTACTTTAACTGGAAACACTGAGTGACATTTCACCTTCTCAGTTCAATGGGTTCACATGATTTTCCACTTGAATTGTTTGTAAGAAATACAAGGATGCTGTTGATGTTACTTGGTCTGCAAAAATATTCATTTAAGATAAGCCAATTTTTTCGTGTTTTTTTTTTTTTTTTTTGTGTGTGTGAAAATAAAGAGACTATGCTAAATGTTTAAACTGCATTCTGTCATTCCAAATGTAATTCAGCCACAAAAATGCCATTTCTTGATGACCAAGTTATATTTTGTATTTTGTATTCTTGACTGAATTGAAGGTCAACTTGGAGAATTCAGGCAGTATTGTTTTCCAGGAATTGTCCAATTCAAAGGTCGAACTTCATATGGCATTCCTGTGAAATTTTTATCTAGGAAACCTGTATTTCTCGTCAGACCCATAACACATGAGTGCATTAATGATAATTCAATAGCAAATTAATTTTAAAAATAATTAGAGTATGTTGAATATTTGTTGCACTTCTAGTTTTAACTTCTGAGAACATCCTAAGTAACACATCTGACCCTTTGTAAGGGGTATTGCTATTGTTTCTTTTGCACCAAATTTCCAGAAGTTATACTTCAGGTACAGCCGGTAAAAAAGAAAAAAGTGGACCTAAATTGTATTAGGACAGTGCTCCACTACTTACATCTGAACAGGTGGGTATCTATTTTATGATGACAACAGTAGGCATCAAACCAAAAAGATGAATAGACTGTTCCTGGAAGTGACTAATGAAATGGCAGTCTAAAAAATGATGATGTGTTACGCCTAAGATGCACATTAATGATGCATGGAAACATGGAAAACTTTCAATTCACTTTTTTTTTGTAATACAGTAATCCCTCGTCGGAAGGTGAAAGTCTGCAAACTAAAAACCATATGTTTATATGGTTATTTTTATATATGTAAAGCCCTTATAAACTTTCCCACACTCATAAACATTTCCCGCACAGTTATACAGCATAAACCCTTTGTATTCTCTTAGATATTAGATAAGATTCGTTAAAATTATGTATGTAAATACACTGTTTATATACAGTAAAACCAGAATATTTTAAAGATATCGAGCGTCTCCGATATCATATGTTACAGCCATTACGATAGACAGGCCACCAGCAATAAATACGTACAATGCAAGAAAAATTGTATACAGTAAAACGTGTGTAGTGACACTAAACGTATGTACATGTACTAAGTACTGTATGTAGAAAATTAATTATGGCTACTTACCAACAATGACACGATGACTTGTTTGATAACCATGAGTTTAATTTTACTGCACAACAAAGGAGAGCATTACAGTCTTCTAAAGGAGCCTCTTCAGGCGACTGTGTAGCACTGCCGTTGTTCTTCTTCTGGCAGTCTTCAATCCAAATCCCTAAAGCAGTTTCCATCTGGACTAACGCCTTATTACGTCCACTTACAACTCATTTTGCGCCCTGGTTAAAGGACACTGCGGACGTAGATCTTATATTCTTTTTTTCCTTTTTAAATAAAAAGAATCATGAACTCATTGATGCCATAATAGGTGTCCTACAGTAGTGTAGCTGTTTCCTTTCTTCAACATAGCCAAAACTTTTACCTTTTCGGCAGTCGTTAGCATCTTCCGTTGGTGCTTGGGCACGGCCCCTGAAGCAGTAGCAGGAGCAGATCGTTTTGGAGCCATAACAAAGGTCTCGACTATGCACAAAGATAAACACAAAAGGGCACAAAACTCTTTACATAGCTAAACACGTTGATTCTGAATAAGCAAGACGAGACTTCCTGGTTAACGGAATAGATCCGAATTCAGTGCTCCATCACTAAGCCAATCAGCACACAGGAACTTAACTGTGTCCTCTGTTTGGGTAGCTTCTCAGCCATCCGTCAATAGCATCCCTTGTATGAAATCAACTGAGCAAACCAACTGAGGAAGCATGTACCAGAAGTAAGAAGACCCACTGTCCGCAGAAACCAGCAAAGCAGCGAAAAATCTGCTTGTTATATTTAGATATGCTTACATATAAAATCCGTGATAGAGTGAAGCCGCGAAAGTCGAAGCGCGATATAGCGAGGGATTACTGTATTCAAACTGTAATGCATATTTGACTGTAGTGCATTCAAATTTTGGATATGGATATGACAGCCATGTCATGGATGAATATCCAAATACTAATGTAACGTATGAAATCCAAGTTTCAATATGTAATCTGTTTTATTGAAATACATTTGTGTGTGTTTTTTTTTTTGGTATGATCAAGTAGAGAGAGATTTCCATTATTATTGTAAAGTAAGCAGGTACTGTACCTTTGAAAATGCAAAATGATTGTGTTCTTTGCTTGTTGTATTAGTAGAATATTATGTTCTTCATTGTGCTAATGTACTTTGAGTAATTTATTTGTCAATGCAGATTTCCAGTGTATTGTAATATCTATCAGGTTATACTCAAAATGATTGATGCTGCATTCTTTCTAACAAAACCTTTTTTGTTTTACGGGAAAACATCCTTCGCTTTTGATTCACCAGAAGTGCTTTGGCAGTTAACACAACTAGAATAAATAACTCGAAAATTTCAAGTAAGAGCCTTTGCGCTTAGGAAGCTTTTTAACATTTTCAGAAGTACTCAGTTTTACAGTTAATGTTTATGCAGCTTAAAATCTTTTATCTTTGTTGCACAAATGAATGGCATTCACCGTGCAATAATTGGCAGTGATTATTTATTTTTGAAAATTTTGAATATAACACATCAGTGCATGCTCCCAACCGCACTCAAACAAATGTGGATCTCAGACTCAGGAGGGGCAATGAAGGTGTGTTGGGGGAGTAGTTCAAAAACCTGTCATTTTAAAAAGCACTTTTATTTCAATATTTTAGTCATTTTTTTTAATGTCAGGTTATTTTTTTGTGATGTTTATAGTACTGTAGTTTACTGTATTAAATATTAGATACATTTTTATCAGTCATTCAAATAATTTTTGGAAAAATATTGCTTCAGTAGAGTAGTTAATCAAAAGAATGTAGAATTAGTTACAAAAGATAAGTATATTTTTAATTAATATTTTATATGAGTCCTCGACTCATGCTGCATACTTGCACAACTCTGCTAAACAGCCAGTTGCCATGTTCCACAGCTGCGCATTCCAGTCAAGAGCAGTGACCATAGGAAGGTGACATGCTGTGCTTCGACCTTAACAAAAACAATGAATAAAATAAATTCCAAAGTAAAAAATTTATTATAAAATAGTGATTTTAAAAATGATGTTGATTATTTTAGCAACAAGTAAGAGAGTGCTTAACAAATAAATACATGCAGCACATTAATGCATTAACGTTTACAGTAATTACCAGTCAGGCAGTGTGATGTAGTGGTTAAGGCTTTGAAATTCAAAGCCTGAGGTTGTGTGTTCAAATAATGCTTCTGACACTGTGTGACCATGAGCAAGATACTTAACCTGCCTGTGCTCCAATTGGAGAACCAAAAGAAATGTAACCAACTGTATCATGAATGTTGTAAGTCAAATTGGATAAAGGCATCAGTCAATTGAGTAAATGTAATGTAACTCTGTGCAGAATACACAGAATGATGCAGAAAAATATCAAGCCATATTTGTAGAGAATTGAGGAAAATAATCTGCCTGTCTGCTGTTGATTAGTTCCCCTATTTACATTGTATATATTTCGGTGAGTGTACCGTAATACTTAGTTGCCTGTTATTTTATTATAGGTAGTTTTGTTTATGGACAGTCTTGTCCCTGTTTTAACTTTCCAAGTTAAACTTTCCAAAATGCTTCTTCATAGAACTTACGAGAATGTTATTAATTTATTGTTCTTCAGCATGTCATATTTTGGTCTACTCATCCATGCTTAGATTACCTTGGTGTTGTCTATGTTAGTTACCATTATTATGTGTAAAACTGTATTTGGTTTTAAATATGCTTATGATAGCTTTCATATTGGAAATGTTAAAAGTTATAAAACTAAAAGCTTTAAAATTGTTCAGTGTTCTGCTTACAATAAAGGGTGTAGGTTATTTCAGGATTAGCATTCTAAGTGCTGTTTATGCATTTATCAATCTATCAATCTTGTGGTAAATGAAATTCTGAATTTTTGGTGACCTGTTTTTTTTTTTTTAAATAAGAACAGTGTGTTTTGTTTGTGTGTGTGTGTATTTTTACATTTTCTTCCTTGGTCTTCCAGTACCTTGATAATGTAATTGCAGACCCCTAACTGTTTAGTCCAAAAATTTGGTAGTAAATGCAAATGACTATTATCTGTGAATAATCAAGAAAAAGTATTTTTAAACTTGAATAAGTGGTTTTAATACTCATTGTGGTGTACCCTAAGTATTTTGCATCCCCATTGTGTGATGTTAGATTGTTAGGTGGTGCTGTATAAACCCATATGCTGCAAAGTTCATACCCAGCCTAGACCGGAGAAGATAGTTGGTAACCAGTAAACTCAGTGTGGGGAGGAGGGATTTAAAACTTGATTGTATTCTTGTTACATTCAGTATAATGTGTCCCTTTCTGCTTTTTTAATTTTGCTGTATGGGCAAGTTGATTTCCAAAGTTAAACAGATGCATGCTCCATTGAGATTTGGATTACAGTAATCAAGTGGGGGTTGTAGATCCATGACTTGCAAAGTACGCAAGCTTCAGTCTTATTTATGAATTCTTCAGGTTCATATGGAAAGGTAGCCCTCCAGATAATACAAGATAAAGTACATTTGTAATGTACATGCATTGTTATAAGTTGGCTTGGTGGCGCAGTAGTAGCGGTGCTATATCACATTAAGGAAAGCATTGCTAACGTACTAGGTCCTCATGATTTCTTCCCACAGTCCAATGACATGCAGGTCAGGTGGATTGGAGATGCTAAATTTTAAAAGTTGTGTGGGACTACCCTGTGATGGACCAGCTCCCTGTCCATTGTTTGTTCTAGCCTTGCATCTAGGCTGGCTGGGACAGGCTCCACCATTCTCCGTGATCCTTTCCAGGACGTAGCAGGTTGGAAAATGCATGAATGGAATTCATTGTTCCAACAATTTTTTTATATATACATTTTTTTAAACAGAATGCCTGTTTTAATACTGTTACTTGTTTGTAAGACCATATACAGTATTAACACATGAGAAGTGAAAAAAGTATTCTTTATGAGTTCTCACTACATTAGTTACATTTTACTTGTTACACTAATTAACATTAGTTAGTTGGGTTTTTGAAGCAACACAAATTTACTATTTGCTTACTGTTTCTTAGCAATGAAGTGAAATTTCTTGGCAGACCAGCTAACTGCGTGTCTCTGCAAATACCTCCTTCCGTTAAAGTATATTTTGTACCATTAGATTTGTCTCCAATTTCAAATATGACCTAAACCACTCAAATATCTGTCCAATACAGAGATTTTGAAACACTAGCTGAATTTTTGTTTTGGAATTACTTTGTGGACTGGCTGCATGTACTGAGCAATACAGTACACTCTGTTTTAAACATGCATCAATTTTTGCTTCCTCATGCCCAGTGCAGCCATAATAGGTACCTGCTCCTCATGACTGTTTCGAAAAAATGGATAGATATTTAAACCACTAGAATTTCTGTTGGTTTTGACTGTATGTGCATGTGGGCTGAAGTGGAGAATTGCATTCTTGCCGAAAAGAATTTAATTCCTTGTAGCCTGGGATGTGATTTTACTGCTGTATAAAGGAGCAGGTGGTTAAGGCATAAGCTGCAGGATTAATATAATTTAATTCTTTATATTTCCTCTTCACCTTTGGTTTGCTTACATTTCATCATTGTCTTTTAAGACAATTTTTAAGCTAATGGTTTATTAATGGTCATTTTTAAATGTGATTTTATTTATTTTAGCAGAAGAAAGTATTGCATGATAATCGCAGTGATCCAGTGTATATTATGACATACCAGATACCAACATGTTTTGATGTATCTCTCTGTGCAAAGGCATATACTAAGTTGATCTCACAGAATCACATGCATGCACCAACATTCTAGTCACAAAGTTTCACTTGGCTTCCTGGAAACTATATACTCTTGCACTAACTTTATGCACCTTATGTGGTTTGAAAATCCAAATTATGTGCACCAATTTTGTACACCATGAGCAATCGCTGCATTAGCTCACACTGTAAAGGAGCTGATTCTGAGGGCCTTTGTAATCCAGAAGTTGTGGGTTCGCAGCTGGTCACTAGCAGTTCACAGTGTAAATGTCCAAACTGGAATGGATCATGGAGTGATTCCATGAAAAAACAAAAGTATGAAATGTTTAATTTTGTAATATTGGGAACAAAGTTCTGTCATATTAATTCATTCCACTCAGAAAACTTGACGTAGCTGGCAGGATTTACACTGTAGTCCGGTGAAGTTTAGTAAAAGTGCTGGACAAAAGGTGTGGGTTTTGAGTGACGGAGAGCATACCTGATGTTACTAGGAAGCACTCCACTTGCAATGCACAAGCGTGGGAGAGCTCCTATTGCTAATGGAGTTGAAAAAGGAGTTGCTTATAAAGGCCTCTGTAAGCAGACATGTGTTCATTTCTGGCCATTAGCAGTTACCATAGTGTAAATCCAAACTGGGAAAGATTGTGCTGTGATTCCAAGTAACATCTGAAAATGTGCAATATATTGTCAAGCTTAGATCGTAGAGTTGCACAGGAGACAGGGTTTCCAAGAAGTATCAACTTTATTTAACAGGCAGAAATAGGCATTAAGAATTTATTCAACAGAAGTTTATCTTTGGTGTACAAGCACACAGGTAGCAACTGGTAAAAGACATGCTCTGGCTCCACCCTTCCGCTTAAAAGAAACAGTGTTCCTTGTCGAGCAGGTTAACTATATCTCAAGCACCAGCTGGGGCAGACGCAGTCTGGGAAGAGAGGACAGAAGAGTGAGCAATTGGTTGGCCGGGGCTTGGTCTTTTAGATATTCTAACCATTGTGGGAGAAACCTGTTGCATAGTAAAAGGGCAGAGCCACAGCTGAACCTGCAAAAGACCAGTTAAGAGTGTGTTGGTTTTTCCCCCCCCATTGAAATACTGTTTGAGTATCAGCATGCAGTAGCTGGTGCTACGTGGTAACAGGCACAGCAAAATCAGCCGGAACACCGGTCTCCATCTATCTATCTGTCTATATATGATAAAACTAAGTATATATATATATATATATATATATATATATATACACATACTGCTCAAAAGAATCAAAGGACCACTTTTCAGAGTATAGCATAAAGTCAATGAAACTTATGGGATATTAATCTGGTCAGTTAAGTAGCAGAGGGGGTTGTTAATCAGTTTCAGCTGCTGTGGTGTTAATGAAATTAACAACAGATGCACTAGAGGGGCAACAATGAGATGACCCCAAAACAAGAATGGTTTAACAGGTGGAGGCCACTGACATTTTTCCCTCCTCATCTTTTCTGACTGTTTCTTCACTAGTTTTGCATTTGGCTACAGTCAGTGTCACTACTGGTAGCATGAGGCATACCTGGACCCTACAGAGGTTGCACAGGTAGTCCAACTTCTCCAGGATGGCACATCAATACGTGTCATTGCCAGAAGGTTTGCTGTGTCTCCCTGCACAGTCTCAAGGGCATGGAGGAGATTCTAGGAGACAAGCAGTTACTCTAGGAGAGCTGGAGAGGGCCATAGAAGGTCCATAACCCATCAGCAGGACCAGTATCTGCTCCTTTGGGCAAGGAGGAACAGGATGAGCACTGCCAGAGCCCTACAAAATGACCTCCAGCAGGCCACTGGTGTGAATGTCTCTGACCAAACAACCAGAAAGACTTCATGAGGGTGACCCAAGGGCCCCATGTCCTCTAATGGGCCCTGAGCTCACTGCCCAGCAGCATGCAGCTCGATTGGCATTCACCATAGAATACCAGAATTGGCAGATGCACCACTGGTGCCCTGTGCTTTTTACAGATGAGAGCAGGTTCACCCTGAGCACGTGACAGAAGTGAAAGGGTCTGGAGAAGCCATGGAGAACATTATGCTGCCTGTAACATCATTCAGCATGAGCAGTTTGGTGGTGGGTTAATGATTGTCTGGGGAGGCATATCCATGGAGGGTCACACAGACCGCTACAGGCTTGACAAAGGCACCTTGGCTGCCATTAGGTATCAGGATGAAATCCTTGGACCCATTGTCAGACCCTATGCTGGTACAGTGGCTCCTGGTGCACGGCAATTCCTGGCCTCATGTGGTGAGAGTATGCAGGCAGTTCCTGGAGGATGAAGGAATTGATACCATTGACTAGCCACCACACTTTCCTGACCTAAATCCAATAGAACACCTCTGGGACATTATGTTTTGGTCCATCCAATGCCACCAGGTTGCACCTCAGACTGTCCAGGAGCTCAGTGATGCCCTGGTCCAGATCTGGGAGGAGATCCCCACAACACCATCTGTCATCTCATTAGAAGCATGCACCGATGTTGTCAGGCATGTATACAAGAACACAGGGGCCATACAAAGTGCTGCGTACAATTTTGAGTTGCTGCAATTAAATTTTGGCAAAATGGACTAGCCTGCCACATAATTTTTACTCTGATTTTTGGGGCGTCTTTGAATTCAGGGCTCTGTAGGTTGATCATATTCATTTCCATCAAACGATGTGGCATCCTTTCATTCCTAACACATTACCCAGTATAGATATCCAGGAGGATTTCTTTTTCCCATTGAGATCTGATGTGTTTTCAAAGTGTTCCTTTAATTTTTTGAGCAGTATATATATATATATATATATATATATATATATATATATATATATATATATATATATATATATATATATATATATATAGTATGTATATGTTGAATGGTCATTGAAGAAGGAATCGCATCTCTTTAGTTTAGGGCACCTGTTTTTTTTTTTTGTTTTGTTTTTTCATGATCTGTCTAACTAATCATGTTGCACTTCTAACCTTTGTAAGAAAAGTAAGAGTGAGTGAGTTTTGATTAGTATAATTGTTTCAGTGAAACTAATTTCCCTATCCTACCAAGGTGTATCATTGTTCATACATTTGCTTTTGTTTTTATTGCTAGCATTTTGCTATCAAACCTCTACTTTCGTGGGGGGTAATATTTGTAGGAGGAGTTAAGGTCCTGTGACAATTAATAGCAGTAGTGTTTCACTAGATATTGCTAAAAATTCATTATCTGTATAGAATTCTTTATAAAAAAGAATTGCATTTTTCATAACACATTAATGATGAAATAACCCTTAAAATGCAGCACACAAAATAAAACTGGTAACTTGCAGAACTTTTTTTTTTTTTCTCCATAATCATTCCTTAGAAATCTGTTATTTTGTGCTAACATGTCATCAAAACAAAAAAAAAAAACTGTAGTTGCTGCTGTTTAGACACCGAGACTGGCGAGGTCTCAACATTATCTCCGTCCTTCACAGCTGGTACGTGGAGTAGTTTATTAAAACGGCTTTGTATAGTTCCCTAAATGTAATTCTGGCTTTTACACCCAAAATAAAACACCTTGCATTAATTTTGTAATGACTGCCAGGGGTGGGGAAGGAAATAAGAGTTTTTGTCTTTTTTTTTTTTTTGTTGTTGTTAATGTAAACCTGTTGATCCTTTGAATATCTGCAAGTTGGGATATTAACCAAATCAACATTTCCGGTTTTTAAATACATAAGTTTACTCTTTTGTTTAACTGAAACGGGTAAAGCAAATTGCTCTCTCTTGATGCTTCAATCAGGTTTTTTCAGGCAGATACCAATCACCAATTTTCTGTTAGATCGGCTGATTTTTTTTTTTTTTTTTCCTCTTCAGTTTACCAGCTAGACAATCTTAATTAATAGGGATGTTATTATACATTTAATAATGCTGTATTTGTTTCTTACAGAATCTTACACTGTATGAATACACACAAAAATAATAAACTTAGTACTAAAGCTGCAACCGTATTAAATGTTCATAAGATATTTATTAAGAAGACACAAGACTAACAAGCTTGTCAAGCTTACAAGTAAAGGACATATTTTGCTGTTATGCTAACAAGCCTGTTGTTTACTAAACCGCAATTACAAATTCTTATCTTTTTTTTTTTTTTCTTTTTTTCTAACAATTAAAATTGTAAACTGCTTTACTTAACACAAGCTCGTGGTGGTAAGGCAATCTGTGTCCCATTTTAATTAAAGGACATAATAAAAAGGTCTGAATTCATTAAAATAGCTTTTCTCATTACTTTTCTAATTGCACAGGAGGAAATCTCTGATTCCATTTTCTCAGTTTATTACTCCACTTCCTTTAACATAAAGGCTAATATTACAATCATCTAGCTCTCTGCTTAAATGAGCCTTGGGTTGCTGCTCTTTGTTTACAGTACAGGAAGCTCACTGCAAAAAAAAAAAAAAAAGGACCAGCACTGGCTCATCTACCATATTACCTTGTGTACAGGGTACAGCAACTCATTTACCATAAATCTTAGAAAAGCAGTGGCTGAAAAGATCTTTTTTTTTTTTTATAATCAGCCAATTCACCAATTAAGTCTTTTTGTAGTGAAAATCTGCCAATTTAGATCAGCAGCCATAGAATGAATGTATGCACAAAACCTATAATGTAACACAGTATAAAAACATCAGTTGCATTTTTTTTAGGTCTTGTTCACACGGGCGTTTTTGGATAAATGAACTTGCTCTGAACGTCCTAGACGTTTATGTTGCATTTTGTGGTGGTGATCGATTGACTTCTACACCGGCGTTCGTTTGTCTCTGTCTAACGCCAGCCTGCAGCCCAAATTGTAGTTTTTGTGTTTAACCTGTGGAGGCAGTGTCGGGAACTGGATATGAAAGCCCTTGTCGTTTTATTTGAGGTGCCTCCTTTCAATATGGACCGTTTTGCTATGTTAGATATTAATCTTCTTGTTTTAAAAATACTCGTAATACGGCGACGTAGGGAGAGAAAAATCGCCGCTACTGGGTTCATCCTCTGACTGCACAACGTCGGGTTAAAGGAAGTTATGAAGAAATGCGAAAATTTCCGCACAACTTTTTTAATTACTGTCGGATGTCGGTTTCCACTTTTGATTGTCTGCTGCAGCTGGTGCAATGCCACATTGCACGCCGATCAACCAATATGCGATTTTGAGGTAAGGAAACAGTAGTCGAGTGTGCGCTTACACCGGTGTTATGCACTGAAATGCAAAAACCTACAGTGTAAAGTAAATACTATTTATACATTCCACCCACAGCTATTGATATGTCAAACCAACTGCACAAATGAGAGAATTTGAAAATGCTATATATATATATATATATATATATATATATATATATATATATATATATATATATATATATATATATATATATACACACACACAGTGGAACCTCGAGATACGAGTTTAATTCGTTCCAGCACTGAGCTTGTATAGCGAATTTCTCGTATCTAGAACAAACTTCCCCATTGAAAATAATGGAAATCCAGTTAATCCGTTCTGCACCCCCAAAAATATCAACATAAAAATCAATTTTGTTAACAAATAACACTGATAAATATATACAAGTGGAACCTCGGTTTGCGAGTAACTTGGTTTACGAGTGTTTTGCAAGACGAGCTTAATTTTTTAATTAATTTTGACACTTTGTCTGCTGAGCGTCATGTGATAATAACTGAGCTGATGGTTCTTTTCTCTCGTGCGCGTCTCTCTCTCCTTATCTCTCTCAATCGTGCACGCGTCTCTCTCGCTCACGCACTCGTCTTTCTCTCTCTCTCTCTCTCTCACCTTATCTCGCTTGCTCGCACCTCTCTCTCCTCTTGATGGTAGAGAAAAGCTAAGCAAAATGACACCTTTTATTGGCTAACTAAAGATTACAATATGCAAGCTTTCGAGGCAACTCGGGCCCCTTCTTCAGGCAAGATGTAATCAAAGCTTGCATATTGTAATCATTTTAGTTAGCCAATAAAATGTGTCATTTTGCTTGGCTTTTCTCTACATTCATAATGGCTAAAACGGCACAACACCCTAGTACTCCTCTTGAGGGCAATCGTCTCCTATTCTCCGTCTGCATGTCCGCGATATTTTTGGATACGCTTATACGGCGAACTGCTACAGCGAAACAATGAAATCACAAACGAGTAGATCCTCATGCTACGGGAGAACAAGGAACACTGAGTGAGCTGGCGAGCTGGCAGTGTCAGCTTGGGTGAATCCCCGAGTCGAGGCGGATCGGGAAATGCGTCACGCATAACCACAGCCTGGCTCGTTATGCGAGCCAATGCTCGTATTTAGATCCGAATTTTTCGCTCATACTTTCCTTGTATCTTGAATTTCTTGTATACAGAGCTGTTCGTATCTCGAGGTTCCACTGTGTGAGATATATATATATAGGGGGGCCTAGTCTAGTTACCTTTTATTTACAGATCTGTTTAGTTAACTACAACAGCAGCATATATCTGTAAATTGTTATTGTCTTTAACCTCACACATGACAGGAGCCAGGTCTTTATGAAATGCCAGTCCATTGCATTTTGTTGTTACAGATGAACTGCTACATAGTGTGGTAGGTAATAATTATTGGCTATGGTAGAGCAAAGAAGTGATGGAATTAAAATGTTTTCTGTTCAAGGATGTTTTGGAAACTTAGAGGGGTTTATGTGTCTGTGTGTTGAGTTGAAAGGAGCCAACATTAACTTGATTATAAGTAGCACAAAGGAGCTGGTGACTTTCAGAATACATAAGTAGTTTTAATTATTGTAAATATAAAATGAAATTAGCACTATGTTTATTACCTCCTCCATCAGTGGGTACGCAGCATTTGCTTTATAAAATGAAGTGGATGGTTCTTTATACATACAGAATTTTCCTAATTGTATACTCCAAAATCAAATGGAAAGAACTACCAATCAGGTGTGGTGAACATTAATCCTCATAGCCAAATGACCATTTAGCTAATTAAATTGATCTTTCTCTTCAACGTAATGCATGGGTTACTATTTTCGTAAACTTTAAATTACTTAAAGGGTGTTCTGATTTCAGTTCCTGCTGTTCTACAGCCTTTCACAAACAGTATGTTGGCCATACTAACATTTTTGATATACACACTGTGACTACAGTATATAAATAATTCCAGGTTTTATGAAACCATCTTCTGTTGTAAAATTTTAATTGTACTGATTTCAGTATACCTTTATGTTGTTTTCATGTACCTCTTACATATTTTATCCTTGCATTTCCTTTAAACAACTGGTGTCATATCTGACAACAAAACTGGCAGCATTTGATGAAAGACATGTATCAAACCTGGACAGAGACACCCATCTTTTTATAATGGCTATTATTTAAAAGATTTAAATAATGTCCTGGCTATTGTGATCAGAGTGTCTTTTGTTACATCAAATTAAACAGAAAAGTGGATAAAATGATATTTCATAATTAATAGGGGAGGGATTGGTAAGTTTAGTGCAAAAGATTGCAAATGTTGGTTGTTTTTTGTATTAAATAATGTGAAAGTTTGATTAGAGGTGTATATCCAATCAAAATATATGAAAGCTGAGGAAGATTTGTTACATCTCCTAATTACTGATTTATTCATATACCTGTATTTATATAAATGTATTGATTAATTTACCCTTTTTAAAAAACTTGCTTTATATTCTGTATAATCATTTTATTAATTTCTAATTTCTTCCATTAGTGAGCGTCTGTTTTTGGTTTTTTTTTCCTCTTCATCTAGCTATTTTTGGCCTGTGACAGGAAAAAAAATATTCTTCATTCTTTGGAAAAGAAGACTGAAAGTAAAAAAGAATGTCGGCAAGAGGGGGAAAGAAGAAAAGCACCAAACAGTCCCGATCTGCCAGGGCAGGGGTGATCTTTCCTGTAGGAAGAATGCTTAGGTACCTACGTCGGGACACACACAAATACCGCATTGGCACAGGAGCACCCGTCTACCTTGCTGCTGTCATAGAATATTTAGCAGGTAATGTTGTATTGGCTTCTTTTAATCCATTGTTGATTTCTCTCTAAAAAGGGATAATTAATGAAAAGGACAAATGAAACATTGATTTAGCATAGTGATTATGGGAAATAACAGTATAAAAAAGCATTCCTATTTCCTAATAAAATATGTTTACACAGTTAATTGTAGTTTATATAGAAATGTTTGATTTTCTTCCTACATAAAAAATATGAAACTGGATTTTGTACAGTTATAGTGGTTGTACCCAGTATTGCACAGGGTGCAAAAAAGTACAGGTGCAATCCCTAAGTATATTCCCCAGGGGAATATATTTTTGCCCCAAAATATTTTGTTTCTGATTTAACCCACTAACTATGCCAAGTCCTAAAAATAAATGTTAGGGGAACATCGCTAATAAAGCACAGGGGAACATATTTTTTTTAATAAAACGCAGTGTATGGTCTTTCTCTATTCATATGGGTAATCTGTGCAAATTTGACTGAGTTCAACAGAATGGATTTACATACTGGACAAAAACATGCTCCGCTGTATATATTGCATAAATTACAAGTAACAGATTTTTAAAACCAGTACCTAATTTTATATAACGGGACCATTAATTGAACAACTCCACATGAAGTGTTGCTTCAATAAGAGCTTCTTAATAAGAGGGCAGCACTGGGCACATGTCAGTACCTAATCTTGGTTTGCAGTAGAGCACCAGTGGATCTCAGAACATAATTGTTTGCTTTCAGTGTCATTCGCTGTGTCATTTTAAAGATGCTAATCTGCATAATTTTGTAATGTAGAATGAAATTCAAGTACTCTGGAGGGAAGTTCCATTAACAAGGAGAGTACGTCCAAACTGAAAACTGATTATGCCAAGAACACTATTTGAATTCTGGATACAGGAGTTGAGATTACTTTACATTGAATAAAAGAAAGTCCTTAAAGAAAATACTTTTAGCTTTATTTTGAAAAAAGGAAAAATTAATTCCTTAAAATATTGACAAAACTGAAAGGCATGAGTGACACATCCTAAACTTGAAATGACTAAATTCTTGATTACACGTTTTACAGAGAAAAGAGTGAAAGTGCTTCTGTAAAATATTTATTACTGATGTACCTTAAATGAGAAGTTCTCTTGAGAAACGCAGATGTCTTAGACCGTGTATATATATTTATACAAGTAAATCAGTGTTTTCATGTTAATGCAAGTTCTACATTAATCGTAAATACCACTTAAAGGACATAAGACATTAGGGCTATAGTATAAAGTGTCAAAGGGCTGCACTGAAGGTGGCAGCTCAATAACCGTTTTCCATGTCTATTTCTGCAATCCTTTCATAACATTTTTGTTTATCTGGTTTCAGATGTGGCTAAGATCAATGTATGGTTTAATAAAAGGAAAAATGCGAGAATATGACAAAATGTGGAAAGAAAATATATATTGAGGACAAACAGCCCGACTACAGACAGACACTGCGCACCCAATGTCCAAAAGCACACGCGTTTATTTTTTACAGTCTTCCGCATAACACACAGTGGCCAAACCAACAACAATATTGCTCACAGTACTCTCTTTTGCTTCTTCTTCCCTGATTCCAGCTCACTGAATGGAGTGAGGCAGCCCCTTTTATAATACTCCCAGATATGCTCCAGGTGCTCTGTGATGACCTTCCTGCAGCACTTCCTGGTGTGGCGGAAGTGCTGCATGGGCACCCAGAAGCACTCTGGGTGTACCTGGTTTCTGTTCCGGCAGCAGCTTCCAGGTGTGGCGGAAGTGCTGCAGTCCATGGCTCCATAACCATCCGGGCACCCCCCCGGCGGTGGCCACGGGCACCAATAGGGTTGAGCTTCTAAGCTCTGATCCTGTGGCCCCAATGCAAACCACGATGCGGGAGGTATTGTCCCTCTCCCGGTCCTTCCATTCTACAGGCGTCCCAGCTGGGCCACAGTATGTATTTTAAGAAGTTTGTATATACAAAAACACAAGGTTGGACTGAGATGGCAGAACAGTGTTGTGAATATAAATGAAGTCAAAGTATAATAATTGTGTTGCCATTAAAGTGACCCATTCTTGTCTGAATACACTGCTACTCCCAAGAATGTATTAGAAAACATCTTTGTGTATTTTATCTTTGCCAAAAATACTTTACTTGAAGGCGCAGTTTCAGATACATTTTTATTATGGAATGCCCTGATTCTACATAGCAGCGACTAGTGGTTTAAATAAAGGCTTTTTTGCTTTTCATTTGAGCCACATATTGAAATCTTGGAATTTGCAACACTTTAAATATAAAGTTTTATATATTTGTATCTCATTATTGATGCTTCATGTTTTTGTGTTCTGTAGAAATTTCATTTAGTATAAGTTAGCAATTTCTTAACTGTTTTGCATAACATTTGTTTAAAATATATAACGCAAAATGTGTAGCTTAAGAACTTTATAAGAAGTTAAATATATACCTAAATACACAAAAAAATAGAAACTTAGAATGATGAACGAATAATAGAAATGGAAGAATCCTTAAGAATGGCTTGTGTTTTTATTAACTAAACTGATTAGTTTAAATGTGTAATGGTTGTAACACTTAGAAATATCACATGTGGTTGCAGAGTACTTTGATCAAATTATGGTAGTTCAAAATACCACTGTAGAAACCCATGAAAGAAAACCAAATAGAATTGGTCAGTAACATTTGCAAATTTTTTAAGTATATGATATTGTAATACTTATTACAATATGTTAGAACTGGCACAAAAAATGAATTATGAAAAAGCCAAACTAAAAGGTGAATTGTTAGGGTTTTTTTTGTGTGTGTTTTTTTTTTTTGATATTCCATGGTATTAGTGTGACATGTATCTACCAGTGAAGCATTACAGATTTTTGCTGCATAAGAGCAAAAGGCTACTTCACCACTCCCTTTATGCTTAATAAGCAAGCTAGTTTTTGAGGATCTAAGATTATGACTAAGAATGTAAGGGAATAAGCACTGCATAATATAAGAAGGCGCAAGATTGTTAAAAACTTTATAGACCAATTAGGAGTGCATTACAGTAATTTTAGACAACTTAAATCCAAAACGTCAATTTTTTGGGATGTTTTAAGAAGTCTAACTCTTGCAGTGTCTCTGAAATAAAAACACTTGATTTTAATAACATGGTTAATATGCAGTCTAAAGTTTAGTTTTGAGTCCCAATATATAGTGCATGGATAGTGAATTAAATATACAGTATATTGTATATTTTTCGTTCATACAGTGACTTCTTCAACCAGTATTAATTAACATTGTTGTTCCACATGCAGAGTTAGTATGTGGCTGCATTTTTACATACTTGGTAGGAATAACTGCTTATCTTAACTTTAATCCTGTTTTAATTTATATCAGATGTTGATGGCCTTTATATTTCATGTTCCATTTAACATATCCACGTGATAAGTTTATTCATATACTATCTTGGTTATTGTTACAGCTGAAATACTGGAGTTGGCAGGTAATGCAGCAAGAGATAATAAAAAAGGCAGAATCACACCACGCCATATCCTGCTTGCTGTTGCCAATGATGAGGAACTAAACCAGGTGAGAAAGCCATTTGTGAGACTTAAAACAGGACTTGCTTATATATTTCAAAATGTATTGTAAACTTTAGCCTGAGCTCCAATTCAGTAGCGTTTTTGGAAAAATAATCAAATATAATGTAGTGAAAAATATTCTGGTATTAAGGAATGAAGGTCAAGGTAAAAATTAAATAAAAATTAAAAGCAGTTTCCTTTTTTTGCTTGCACATCCAAATCTTGATCATCTGTAGTCAAACTTTATGCAGTGAATCAACGGTTTGATTCTGATTAAGAGAACATGTTAGATGTTCATAATTTTTAAATCCTGATTAAAGGGTTCCTAGTGTTAGTAATGCAATATAAGACTTTCTGTTGTACGTTTTATTTAACCCTAACCCTAATTTGTTTTTCAACTATTTCCTCAATGCAGTATAAACAGCTGAAAATTCTATGATGTAACAAGGAGTGGCATGCCTTTGCAATTGCAAATTTAATTTTTCAAAATAATCTAAATACAAATAACCATAGTGAAGTAAGCCGAAAATTAAATATTATGAAGCCTAGGTCTGCTACTATGACTTTTCTTCTCAGTGTTGCCTCTAATTAGATTAGATTAGATAAACTTTATTAATTCCAAGGGGAAATAAAGCAGTAATAAAGCGGTAAATGGAAAAATCTGTAGATATTGTTTTTATATTTGATTGTAACATCTTCAGAAAGAAAAGACATTCTGGATTACTTTGAAAACAAAGACATCATGACCAACATTTTTGGTTTAGTACTTGTTCTTAAAATTGGTAAATCTTGCTATGATTTTGCTTTGTTAAATGATATAGTAGGGAAATTAGGTAAGGAAATCTTTCTTACAGTTTAACTGGTAAACTTAAAAGATAACTGGGAAGTGTTAGCTCTGTGAGTGACACAACTCTTAATATTATAACAAGTATTTTTCAAGTCTAAGCTAATTCTTCACAAACATGGTATACAATATATGCATTTGCTGTGTAAAATTATGTTCTAAAGTTAAGCATTTTCTATAAATTTAAAAAAAAATGCCTTGCCTGTCCTGGTGTTTCATAATGGAAGCTATTGGGCATCCGAAATTAAAAACCTAAAACTGGCCAAATGTCGTCTTTCAAAAGTTTCAATATAAGAAAACATTCCTTCCATGTTTCCAACGCATGTTTATGATAACAAAAAGATCTGGAAATTGTCATTTTATCACATATTCCTGGTGCTGTTTTTCCTGATGTAATGAAACATTTTCTGTTTGCTTTTGTAATACAGAAGGAAATCATGATGATACGAAGCATGTGGCAGGAACAGATTTTTGTCTTTCGAGAGGCATCCATCCTCGAGGGGGTATGGCAGGGGAAAGGTTGTTGTTAAAGTTAGATGAGCACATAGCTGGTCTTGTTTCAAAATAGCTGATTCTGTTTGTGTGGGGGTTTTTGTGTGTGTGCACGAAAATGACTTGTATACTGTACGCTATTTTACAATGTGTGTGTAATGTCAAAGTGTGGATCAGTGCTCTGTAATTTTCTAGCTTGAAAAGTTGATCTATTCAGCAAGTTAAGCTTTTGTTTCGGTTGGTGCTCTGTGCCCTATGACTTCCATCATAAAATGTCAAGACGGCACAGAGTTTTTAAAAACCTATAGAAAACACTTAACTTTAGAACACAATTTTGCCTGGCAAATGCATATATACCATGTTTGTGAATAAATACATTTAATGTTTTTAGCACTCTTTCTTGGATAGTAGTATGAAGATGGGAGTAGCCAGAGACAAATGATCAAACGTGGGCAGAAGGTATAGCCTGCTCACAAATGGCAAACAGACCTTTGAATACATCAATAAAATGTCATTATACTTGCAATTTAGAATTTACCACATTTAAAGCTGTGTGTGTAAATAATAGTAAATAAAACATACAACAATAGGAAGATATGAACAAAAGTGACTGGAGGCTGCTTACTTTGAGGGAAAAGTGTTAATGGTATGTAAATATAAGATGAATGAGAAAATAAAAATAATTACAAGAACCAGAATCTGAATCCACTTCTTTTATAGCTTCAACTTATATCCTGCATGTAGTACTTGGCACAATCATGTCTGCTTATTTTGTTTACAGTTGACTTTTTAAAAATTGTGATGTTTCTAATAACTGCACCTTTACAACCAATACATTTCTACAGTCACTGGCAGATGTATTAACATACATATTCATAAATTTCATCTTGTAGTAGAAAGATTTAAAAAAGCATTTTACTGATATGCTAAAAAGTTTAGGAAAACTGCAGACACATTTAAACATAAAACGGGTTCTATCACAATAGATGCAAATTTCTGCATGCAAAAGAAGATGGGGAAATATGATTTTTATGTTGCTGCATTAATGACTTATATGCAAACTTTGTAATAAGTGATACTTCTCCTTTAGAAATATTATCAAAAGTTATGTACTGTACAGCTCAACCTGCATGAGATGATACTGGCATTTTATTTTTTTTTTGTTCTTTATTTTGCCATATACGATTTCTTGTACCAGGAATTTGTTTGTTTTCTCATACCCCTTGGGCTCAGAGCACAGGGTCAGCCATTGTACAGCGCCCCTGTAGCAATTACAGGTTAAGGTTCTTGCTCAAGTTCCCAGCAGAGTAGGATCTCTTTTGGCAGTGACGGGGATTCGAACCGTCAGCCTTCTGGATACCAGCACAGATCCATAGCCTCAGAGCCAAGGTGTGTTTAAAACAGGAATTTTGTAAAAAAGAGGGAAGACAGGAAAAGGCAGTGTGTTGCCTTGAGTTTGCTTGGTGATAATATTACTGAATGATAAAGAAGATGCACTTTTATCAGTTATACCAGCCATGCCACTCACTCTTAGTAAGAACTATATACTGTATATCTGAACAATACACAATATCTGATCATTCCTTTTATCCATGACTGAATTATGTTAATTCTACTTTTATCCCATTATGGAGCTAGTTTACAAAATAAAAATAAATGATTTGCTCATGCTTTAACACTAGAATTACCAGAGCTAATTTTAACAAGTATCATAAATTACACCGGCTGTTACGGACTGAAATCAAATGTATGTTTTTATTCTAAAATAGTAAGACTAAGAGCAGTTTACTTTTCAAAACGGAGGGGTGCAGGATTGAACTTGCGACCTTTGAATTCCCAGTCAGCAGCTGATTCTATTGCGCCACGGAGGCCGTCATAATAAACGGGTGTCAATGTCGCATGTTAAGGCGGCTTTTTGTTTCTGCAGTTATATGTTTGAGTAAAAGCGCAATTGTTGTGTTAGATTTGTACCTCTTGTGAAAGTATTTCTTTGCTATTTGGACTTCAGGCTTCATACATTATATAGTTTATGCCTACATTTTGTCATCTACTACTAGAATATAAAAAACATTTCTGTTTTAACAATGTGTTTACACAAATTACTATAGAAATGGAACAGACATGAAATGCGTGTGTTCCAAACAACGATCTATTATTTCAAACTCTAAAACTCCACTTCACTCCCAGAAAATCAATCAAGGCATGAGCTGGGAGAAGTTTGTGCACGTTCTAAGTCGGTGGAGGGATGGAATAGCTGGCTGCTTGCAGCCTGATTTTATCAGAACATTTAGATGACAAAAGACGCTGGTGGAGAGCTGTGAATGATTTTAAGAAGAGATTTAAGGTGGGACAGATTTAGAAGTTTTTTCGTAGGCTCTGGTAATTCTAGTGTTAAGAGTGTGATGATATGACCAGTCAGCAGTGAAATGAGTAACTGAGTTTAAACAGGTGAGATTAAGCACTTTTAAATGTAGCAGCATAAAAAGCCCTTATAAAGAAAATGATGCTTCATATTCATCCTCTGAGAGTAATGAGTATGACAACAGTTGTCTCTCCAACCATCTATATTCTAAATATGTTACTGTTCAGAATTGCTGGGAGCAAGGCAAGAATCATCTTTGGATGGTACACCATATTCACACGCATCCACACATACTCCGATTCTTCAGATAACCAAACCATTTCTTTGGGTGTGGGAAAAAATTTGTAGAATCGGGTGAAAATTTCCAGCCAGGTAGGACCAACTATAATTGGAAAGAATTGAAGCATGTTTTAAACAAAATGATTACTTCTGTACTTGAAGGCTAGTCTGCAAAGTGGTAAAACAAGTTCTCTATATATTCATTACAAAGTGAAATTCATTTAGTTGTTTAAAAATTTTTATCCACATGTTTGCGTATCTCCTCTTATAATGTTTTGAAGCACAAGGCAATGATCTCTAGTGATACAATAGATAATGCTTCAGTAGAAGAACATAGCTGCTGAAATGCACTGTTAGCAGGACTGCTGATAACAGTTTATTTAATTGCTATAGTAATGTTCATTAGTATAACTGTTAAAATGTGACAAACGGAGTGAAAGCAATAAGACATATTTCAATGGTACAGGAGCATACTAGATGCAGTCCTCCATTATGAGCAAGTCCTTCAATTATTGCGAGTCCATTTTAATTGATAATTCTGGGCTCCTGCACATGCATAAGCAACAACAAAGTCTCTGATCTTTTATGTGAGACACTTTTGATAAGAACAGGTCAAAGGCTGTTTTATAGGAATTTGGAAATAAGAATAATTGACACATTTGATTTCAAATTATCTTACACAAATTAAATTTGTAAACTGCCATCAAAGCATTAGTACAAACATTTTTGGTAGATTGGCCTGCCTTGACTCTCTGAGCGCCTTGTAGGGATATCTGATCTCATTGCTATAAGATCTACTATTTTCTAACTTACTGATTTGCAGTTTATTCAACTGAATGAAATCCATAAAATAATGAGCCCTTATTCTTTCCTCTGTCTCATCCACAGCAGTGTATGAAGTGAGACATACCCTTGGTATGTTTTGCATATGTTGATGTGAGAAGGAGCAAGACAAAGTTCTCTTGTACTTTACCATGTGCATTTTATCATATACAATCATACACTGATTTATGGCAGCTCTTTGACTTTTGTTTATCAGTAGTGAGAGAAGTGGTGGTGGAGCTACAAAGGTAACAGTCTCGCGGCTGTCCAGTTTCCTGTATTGATGCTCCAACCACAAATGGTTACAGGCTGGCATGAAGTAAAACAAAAATATTGTGCTCACAATTATAGTCAGCAGTGCTCTGTTTGGCCTGGGGTTTTTTTTTTTTTTGGAAAGATGCACTTCATGCAGCTTGTACATTTTTTTTTTTGGTATTGTTTTTTCTTTCATCAAGAAAATGGGAAAGCCTTGTAAATAGTAGCAGATCTGTCATTATTATTATTTCCCAGGTTTTCATGTGGTTTCTAACTTTTTGTAGGTCTTGTAAGGTTTGTTTTGATCAATGCTGTTCTACATGGTTAATTCTTATGCATTTGACCCACACCGCCTTCCTTTAAATGGACAAGGTGTGTGGCTCATGAGACTTGAAGAATGGTTTGTGCTACTCTCTACCAGCGGTTAAAGTATACGTACCAATGAACCACACCAGACACACAGAGCTTTACTTACCCGGTCCTGTACACTTTGTGACCAATGTATGGCCAAATTGATCCGTAAGTCAATGCATGACTGTATTTATATACTAGCAGCAGTAATAATTTTAAGCCCTAGTCCTTTTGTCTCCTTCTCTAGCTTAAGTCTGTTCTGGGGTTTCACTTGCTCTGGAACTCCATGACACAGGTAAGCCACCAGATAGCACTTTCCTTAACTCCCTGTAGGGAAAAACTCCAAATGGTGCCTTCAGGGTAAAAATTTTGTGTTTCTTCCGAAGTGTTACATGTGTGCAAAATCTTGAGATTAAACCAAGGTATTAGAATTGCACAAAGAAAAAACACATACACACACACACACGTTGAGCTTTATATGCAAGATTGGTTTTGACTAACACCCTTCCCCACAACTACCTTTTGTGCCTTGGGTTCTGTACCATTGTGCATAGAGCATGAGTCACTCCCAAAGTAAACATTAATGTATACCTATATAGTTTATTCACGTTTGTTTTTCTTCATTTGTACCTGAAGCTATTAATGCTTTATATATATATATATATATATATATATATATATATATATATATATATATATATATATATATATAGTATATATATATATATATATATATTAGTGATAAGTTTATGCAGCAGCAGTTACACTCTACTTTAGGGGTAGCAGGGTAAGGGTTTGTAGTAAGAAATGTAAATACACATGATTGTCCATTATACACTATGAATTGAAACACATCAGTCACTTGAATTGATCTGCTCTATGATTAATATAACACATTTGATTTAATAACCTGTTAAAGTCGTATCGCAATCACCAGTGTATTAACACTACCAGCTTCTTGTTTTAAGGTGTGTGAGAAAAAAATCAGGGTAAAGCTGACAAGTTTTTAAATATTGGGAGGAAAGGAGTTGTAACACATACACATAATGACATTAAAGTCCTATCTTCCTTCCCTTGTTCTGCCTTTATTCTGACATGGTATTTCCCTTCATAGATTCAATGAGAATCCTGGCGCGCTTCAGTTAAGTTCATGTGAGGAATGGTCTTCAGACATGTACAAAGCACTTTAAAAACAATCTTTCTTCATCCTTAGAGTGTAAACATTCTTAGAATCCTTTACTAATTTTAGTGCTTGCTGAAAGCATTGCTTTTCAGTCTTCTGTCATTGCCTGGTAAAAGAAATGTGACTCTATTTATGTGGCTTAGCAGTAAATAAAGTGTAATGTTTTCAGATAGTGAATGCTACGTGAAAAAGTCATTTCTGCCAGTAAATAGTGTTTTGTTTTTGTTTGTGCAAATTTTATTGCACATCATCACAGCTGTTGAAAGGTGTCACCATTGCAAGTGGAGGTGTGCTTCCAAGAATTCACCCTGAGTTACTGGCTAAGAAGCGTGGAGCCCGAGGCAAGGCGGATGCCCAATCTCCACCAGAGAAAAAAGCCAAGAAAACAGCTCCAGCCAATAAATCTACAAAGAAACCTTCAGCCAAAAAGATGGGAAAGGGCAAAGTTCTAAGAAAAGTAAGGGTGAGTAACAGTACCTGCTTTTCTGATAGCTTTTGTTTAGTGATACTTGTGATGTTGCTTTTCTTTGTTGTTTTGATACTTTTTTTTTTTGAGTGAGTGCTTTAACATAGTGGTGAATAACTTACTTGAAAATAATTTTTTTGCACTTTAAAGTTTTAAAAGTATTCGTGCAAAAATGCATGGATCAATGTCAAGAACATTTTTTTTTTTTGGTCTCCTGTTCTATTTTTTTTATGCTGACTGTTTCTATTACTGCTCCTTCCCTGATTTCATGTCTTAATAATGAGATTTATTTATAACTAGGAAGCACACAGACCTTCACTCCAGTGCCACTTTTTTTCCATATCACTGTATTGAGCACTTTTTCTATTACACGGTTGTTCGTCACCACTGTTCATTCTGCCCTGGCACTGTCAGTCACTGCACGTTTCTATTTAGAGTTGTTCGTCACCATTGTTCTTTCACTTTGATCTGTATCAAAACTGACAATTAGCACAGCCTATGCAATTTGGTTCATGAAGTTTTTCATGGTTGTGCCACGATGCTTTTCCTGTCCGCCATGATGCACATCCATGGTAGTGCACATTGCATCACTGCCTGGTGTGAGGAGGCACCAAAGCCGAATTCCATGGTTGTGATGGCCCGCCAGTCCAGTTCATGGGTGACACTTGTATAGATATTGTATATACAGAGAGAGAGAAGTAGATGCAAACTCAACTAAGTAGTAGGCACATTACGTTTTCAGTGATCATTCAGTTTTGCTAGGCATTATGGCCTGTCTTAACCCTTAAACAAAGCAAATTAAAATAATTGTCTAATTACAAAATAACAGTATGAAGTTTTTTAAAATGTTACAATTCATATTGGACTCATGACTACCTTTTAGATAGTAGACCACAAACAGTTGTGAAGGCTAACAAGAAGTTGGGTTATTTTAGGATACAGCATGCTTTCATTGCTTGTATTACTGAGACTTACCTGAACAAGTAGGCTCAAAAAAGGTTTCTGTCATAGTTTAATATGTGGTATGCTATCATCATACACAATTTAATCAATTTTAAGACATTAACCATGTATTAACTTATTTATTCAGCAGTGATTACCAAAGCAAATTTAATGTCAAAAAAGAAAAAAATAAATAAATAAAATTGCAGTCTGTTAGGTACACTGTTCCTGACATCTGTGAATTAAGTATTATCTAGCTTTGTGAGGGGAGTCCTGTTACATTTTTAAGCTGAAAATGTAAACCTTTGCAAAAGTTAATGGAAACTATCCTGATTGATTTTATTGACCTCTCTTACTGGTACCAGTTCATCCATTTCATCTTGAGGTAAGGAATACATGAAGATATTTTCTCCTGTTAACACTAGAATTACCAGAGCCTACAAAAAAACTCGTAGATCCGTCCGACCTTAAATCGCTTCTTAAAAACATTCTTACCTCTCCGCCATCATCTTTTGTTCATCTAAATGCGCTGATAAACACTATTCCTTCCCCCCACCGACTTAGAACGTGTACGATCTTCTCCCAGCTCATGCCTTGATTGATTATCTGGGAGTGAAGTGGAGTTTTAGAGTGGAAATAATAGATCGTTATTTGGAACACACTCATTTCATGGGTGTTCCGTTTCTAAAGTAATCTGTGTAAACACATTGCTAAAACAGAAACTTTTTCATATTTTAGTAATAAATGTTACAAAATGTAGGCATAAACTATAAAATGTGTGAAGCCTGAAGCCCAAAGATCAAATAAACACTTTCGTCACTTAGAGCACAGCACACTTGCCGTACTTCAGAGACCCGAGTTCGAATCCCCTCTAGGGAGAATTTATTTTTTTTTATTTATTTATTTTTTTTTTTATACCTTCGCTCTTCTGCCTGTCTATCTGTATAGTAATAACAGTAATTTTATTATTATATAGCAGCTTCCCTGTCTGCCTATCATATAGTGCCTTTCCTTCCTGTCTATCTATATATATCTATCCCCTTAGCTGTTTTTTTATATATCTATTATACAGTGCCCTATGGAGTGCCAAACAGGCAATTACAATGATTTTTGGAATATATAAAGTCAAAACTTGAATATATAAAGTAATTCCTGAATATATAAAGGCAGAGTTAGAATATATAAAGTCACTCCCAAATATGTAAAGTCATTACCGAATATATAAAGTCAGCATCGGAATATATAACCTCATTCCTGAATATATAAATTTAAAGTCAGATTATATTGATATTGATTGAAAAGACTCGGGCACATTTTTAGTAAACTCAATGAGTTCCTACTACAACGTAATGAATAAAGTTAACAAAAACCTCTTCAGAAAAATATTTTTAAAAAACCCACTGTTCATTTAATTCATTCAAAATGATGTATGTGCCCGGCATTTTGAACACTATATTTATTTATTCTTTTTGTATGGGCTCATTTTTGGATGAACCTCACAAGCCTGATCGACTCTGAGTGGCTTTTGTCGGAGTTTACCTTTTGCTAATCGGGAATGATTTTATATATTCCGACGCTGACTTTATATAATCAGGCAAATATCATTAGATCTGGTTTTTATGTAAGTAACATATCAATGTTAATGTTTGCACCATCCTTTGTATGTAAGAGCCAGATCTAATGTTATTACCTTTATTTATTTACTTACTTTCTATAGCGTAAAGTCACGAGAGCAGTGCTTCCCATGTACATGTACGAAGTACAGCTATGGTAAAAGTGCATTCTTGATCCTATGTAGAAACCGTCATATGATTTGAGTTTGCCTCTGTTATAGCTCGCCTGAGAAAACAGCAGTTTCAAATTGGTATTGTGAACGCGGCTGAGAGAATAACAGAATAATAAAAAAAAAATGCTAACCTTCACAAGTATCATAAATTACACCGGCTGTTACAGACTGGAATCAAATGTATGTTTTTTTATTTTAAAATAATATGTGCAGCTCACTTTTCAAAATGAACTCATCTGGAATCGAACCCATAAAGTTCAGACTACCAGTCAAGAACTGATACCGTTGTGCCACCACAGCGCTCTTAGCAAATGCGTATCAATATCGCATTCTAACACGGGTTGTTTTTCTGTAGTTATATTTTTGAATAAAAGCGCACTTGTTCTATTACATTTGTACTTTTTGTGAAACTGTTTCTTTGATATTTGGACTTCAGGCTTCATACATTATAAACTTCATGTCTACATTTTGTCAATTATGACTCAAACATGAAAAACGTTTCTTTTTTAACGATGTGTGTACATAGATCTATGTAGACATGGAACACACATGAAATGCAAGTATTCCAAATAACAATAACAGTATTTATAAAAGGTGTCCTTTTGCTTCACCTCACTCTGTACAACTCCAAGCAACTGACATGCAGGTAAACGGACTTGAGCTGAGAAAACTGTGCACCGGTGGGGGATGTAATAATAGGCTGCTTAGCCGCAAATTTAGAAGACAAAAGACATGACGGAGAGATGTGAAGCGTTTTAAGGTGGGTCGGATCTACGAGTTTTTTTTGTAGGCTCTGGTAATTCTATTGTTAAGGCTAGACTTAACAGTCGTACAAAAAATATTTGCAAATGTTGAAACGGCTGCCTTGAAATGATAATACCATAATCACGAAGTTGACTTTTCCAATTTGTATGTAATTTTCACAAATCAACAAGTAAGAATCTCTGCAGATGTGGGTTTTCTGCACTATTTTTATGTCATCTGATTTTGGTCTCATAAATATTGTAGCACTTCTTCTTTTAAAGTTGCAGTTGACTTTGATTCTTCATGTATTGCCTACTTGGTTTGCAGTGGCAACGCAGTAATTTTGAACTGACTAGAAAACCTTGTCCCTGTCAGAAGTATGCATGTATTTCAGTAGGAATTTCCATTAACCTTTGGGCCAGTTCAGGTATATATTCTGTATAGCTTGTTCCAGTTCTGCCAGAATTCTTCTCCAGTATATTGCGAATGTATCACTAACATTCAGAGGACCCTGGGGGCATGCTGGCATAATGCTTAAACTACCTTACCTGGCTTCTCTCACCCTGGCGATGTAAATGTAAAGGAATGCTTCTACCATGGAGAGTGAAGCCAGCAATGTTTGTAGATATTTCAGGAAGTTGTACTCAAGATTTCATTTATTTATCACTTCTCAAAGTTCATGATCAAACGTGAGGATAGGATTGTAAACTGGCCAGTAAATCTGACCTTCATATTTGGAGTTAGCTTGTGCTTTACCACTCCAGACACAGTTTTTAAAACTGCTGCCACAGTCTTTTAAGTGGGTTCAGATAGTTTAATGATTGGTTTGAGGAGTTAGTTGGGTTGTTAAGGGTTTTGTGTTTCCATATGACAAGAGGCAGAAGAACACCGTTAAAATAATTGTGACTTCGTAAAAACCATATATTGCAAGAGTGGACACTTTAGGAGGTGGCATAGCAGTTGCCATGAAAGCTGAAGTTGTGTAACTTAATGATAATTGATTTCTGTACAGGACAAGCATGCAGAAAACAGCAAAGATGGTGCATCCAGTTCCAACTTGGAGGATGGTCCTGGAGATGGTTTCACTATCCTTTCTTCAAAGAGTCTTTTCCTTGGACAAAAGGTGAAATGCATATTCTTTTTAACTTCTTATAGAAAGAATAAGATGCTTTTGATCCAGAAATTATTTTAGTTCAGTATTATGTCAGTTCTGAATCTTCCTCTGTTCTTTACTCAGAAGAGATAATTAGAGTTGCATGGTTAACGAAGAAGTAAATTACAATGAAGTATAACTTTCAAATTAAAAAAAAAAAAAAAACAGATTTAGTCAATTTTAACTTTAATGCACTGTCTACTACCACAAAGATAGAAATTTTATTATTCTGAATCGTGCATTAGTAATTGACAGAATCAATTTGTGGTACCCATGTGCTGCATCAGACTCTGTATAAATCTTATTGCTCTTTTTTATTTTCTGTTGTTAGCACTTTTAGTGACACAATGTTTTACTGTACAAAGAAATGTAACATGATTTACATTAAAGCAGTTTAGTAAAAAAAAAAAAAATCAATTAAGTATTGCATACACTAGTTTAACACTAATTATGCTTTTCAAACTTATCTTAAATGTTGCATATTAAAATATCTAACTTCTGTATGGCTTGGAGTGTTTTGTGTCCTCTCTCCTGAGACACAAAATGAAAAGTTTGAGAAGCTGCTGGGTTCAGCTTATTTCATTCAAAGAGCTCTCCTTGAAGATTCTGAGTCTTAACTGTAATAATGATTTTAAATTCTTAAAATCCTTGCAGCAGTAACAGGAATGTTATGCCTAGTGTAACAACCAGGGGGAGCCACTGAGCCCTAAACCTCAGACACAGTAATGCTCAATACGCTTTTGGGTTTAAATGAAAGTTTTTTTTGTTAAACGTAAAGCAGTGGGCCCGCCTTTCGAGCTGGACCCAGGAATGCTTCTTGTCCTACAGCATGTCTCTCAGAAACACTTCCCGGTCATATGGAAAGCAGGGACCCTTCTCCCCCTAACAGTGCCCTCTATTGACATCTAGGGACCCCAACAGGGTAGCATTTCCAGACTCCAGGATCCAAGCACCCCTTGCGGTTGCCCCAACTGGAATGCCGCAAGAGGACCACTGCCACCTGCTGTCTGGAGATGGAACTGCTTCCAGCTTTCGCTGTTCTAACAATTATTCCAGCTGGGTATGAAGTCATTTCCTCGTTCAGCCGGCCAGTTTGTCTGTCCTTCCATCCTGGCCTTCTGTCTGGATGTCTGTCTGTTCTCTTGGGCACTTATATTAATTTAACTTGTTTAGTTTGGCTGTACATACTGTAAATGGTTTAATTCCTTTGAAATTCAATTTATTTGTCAAGACCTTCCTGAGGCCTTCCACTGTGAAAATCTTTTGTATTATACTGTGCTAATCAATTAAGCTTCTTGTCTTTTATTTCAACAGCTGTCTCTGACACAGAGTGAAATTAGCAATATAGGTTCCATTAAAGTAGAAGGAATCATTAACCCAACAAATGCAGATATTGATCTCAAAGAGGATGTCGGTAAGTTATGACCTTTTGAGTGCTTCACAGGTCACTCATTTTTCTGAATTGTGTCTAAATCTGAATATATATGTGTCTTTTAGGAAATGCACTGGAGAAAGCTGGTGGCAAAGAATTTCTAGAAGCAATCAGAGACTTGCGCAAGTCTCATGGACCTCTGGAGGTTGCAGGGGGTAATAATTTTGGCATTAGTAACTTAATTCAAGCTTATACAGTTCATTATTTTTTGGAAAGAATTTTTTGATTGTATATACATGCTGAATTAGAAAATCTGGTGTTTAAACAGCTTTTATCACAGTAGCAGAATCTTACGCACTTTTTAGGATTCTGTATTAAACTGCTTATTTACACAAGCAAGAATTATATAGTACAATGATGCCCTGCCTATTGCGGTAGTTGCGTTCCAGACCAATCAGCGATAGGTGAAAATCTGCAATATAGAAAGACCATATAAATTAAATTTTTTTTTTATATAGTTTAAGCCTTAAAATACCCCTCCCACACGCTTTAAACACATGTAAACTTACTAAAACATACTTTTGTAAACACATATGTGGATGTCGGGCTAAGGATATGAGTAACATCTGTTTATTATAAAAAAAAAATCTCCGCAGGGAGACAAGGCTTGATCTTTTCGAAAGACAATTTGACATCCCGCAAGAGACATTTTAATGTCACGCAAGACAAGGCAGTGAGACAGAAAGACAGCTGCTGTACAGGCTTTTAAATGATCGACCCGCAGTGCGACAAGCAGAACAGGCATCTTGGCAAAGGCAGCACAAAGCCAGTAGCTGATCCGTCCGCTCCCCCCTTTCACAACATGAGCGGGTGAGACGCGAAGTGGCAGGATCATAGTGCGCCTCCAGAGGGGTTGAGCGAAGCAATTGAGACCAGATTATCTTGGAGAAACACTTTGACGACATGCAAGACTAGACATTACAACCTTAGGAAGCAAAACCCGTGATACGGTTACTTTTGCACATCACGCCCTACTTACAAACAATTTCACTGACATCTAACCTAGCTGTTGTTGGAATGCTTTTGGCATACAAAGTTCAGGTGCTCCCAGCTCTTAAAACAACTACAAGCACAACACTGCAGTAAGCCAGCAGATGATCTGAGCGCTTCCTCTTAGCATGTGTTCAGCCCTCAACCACCCAACCCCCCCATCCTTCAGAACGCTAGTGGCAGAGACGAGAAGTGGCAAAAGGACAGCTGCTGTACAGTCTGAAGTGATTGACGCAAAACGCAACAAGCAGAACATACAGCTGGCCAGCAGCAAGACAGCAGCTGAACCGATCGCATTTCTTTACAACAACAACATTTATGTATATAGAGCATTTTCATACAAAAAAGTACCTCAAAGTGCTTTACATAATGAAGAAAAATAAAAGACAAAATAAGAAATTAAAATAAAACATTAGTTAACATAGAAAAAGAGTAAGGTCTGATGGCCAGGGAGGACAGAAAAAAAAAAAACACTCCAGACGGCTGGAGAAAAAAATTAAAATCTTCAGGGGTTCCAGGCCACGAGACCTCCCAGTCTCCACTGGGCATTCATTCTACCTAACATAAATGAAATAGTCCCCTTTGTATTTAGGGTTCACACAGATGGACTTGATGATGATGGTCATGCAGGCTTCTGGCTTTTAATCCATCACTGTTGGAACATCACGGTGCTTTTGAATAGATGGTGGTGGTGCAAGCAACCGGAAAAAGAGAAACAGAAGAGAGAGTAGGTGTTAGTACATATTTTAGAGCCGCCATGAATAGTTATTATAATGAATTGGATATACAGAGTATCAGGATTAAATTACAGTGAAGTTATGAGAAGGCCATGTTAAAGTAATGTGTTTTCAGCAGTGTTTTAAAGTGCTCTACTGTGTCAGCCTGGCGAATTCCTATTGGCAGGCTATTCCAGATTTTAGGTGCATAACAGCAGAAGGCCGCTTCACCACTTCTTTTAAGTTTTGCTCTTGGAATTCTAAGGAGACAATCATTTGAGGATCTGAGGTTACGATTTGGAATATAAGATGTCAGACATTCCGATATATAAGATAGGGCGAGATTATTTAAGGCTTTATAAACCATAAGCAGAATTTTAAAGTCAATCCTGAATGACACAGGTAACCAGTGTAGTGACATAAAAAACTGGAGAATTGTGCTGGGATTTTCTTTTCCTGGTTAGGATTCTAGCAGCTGCATTCTACACTAGTTGCAAACGATTTATGTCGTTTTTAGGTATTCCTGAGAGGAGTGCGTTACAGTAATCCAGTCTACTGAAAACAAACACGTGAACTAATTTCTCAGCATCTTTCAGCGATATAAGAGGTCTAACTTTTGCTATGTTTAAGTGAAAAAATGCTGTCCTAGTAATCTGATTAATATGCGATTTAAAATTCAGATTACAGTCAACAGTTACCCCTAAGCTTTTTACCTCTGTCTTGACTTTTAATCCTAATGTATCCATCTTATTTCCAATAGCCTCATTGTATCTGTTATTGCCAATCACTAAGATTTCAGTTTTCTCTTTATTGAGCTTGCGAAAGTTACTATTCATCCATTCAGAAATACAAGTAAGACATTGTGTTAGTGAATCAAGAGAATCGGGGTCATCAGGTGCTATTGATCAATACAGCTGTGTGTCATCAGCATAGCTGTGGTAACTCGCATTATGCCCCGAGATAATCTGACCTAACAGAAGCATGTAGATTGAGAAGAGCAGCGGACCCAGGATAGAGCCTTGTGGAACACCATATAGGATATCCTGTGTCTTTGAGTTGTAATTCCCACAACTAACAAAATTTTCTCCCTGCCAGGGAGCGTGCGTTAACTAAACCCCAAACCCGTCACAACACGAGCAGTGTTAAGTCTCGCGAGAAAGATTTAACCATGCCTGGGGCCAGAAATAAAGGACAAATAATGGTTTTTACAAAAGTTTTAAAGTAAAAATGAAAATAATGCATATGTTACAATTCCCATGAAAATAACAATCTTTTTAAATTGTTTATCCGGTAAACCAAACCCGGGGGTGGGCGAGCAGGGGGCGGAGCCCACTAGTAGTAGTAGTAATAATAATAAATCCACAATGTAGCGGGGCCGCGATAGCTGAACAGCGATATAGCAGGGGATCTCTGTAGGTGCTATACATTGTTGTCTCGCCCCAAACCCAAGATACAGCTCCACAGACACAAGTACCAAGTTAAATAAAAGTATGTTTATTAATCAAAGTACCTTTACAAGCTTCTCTTCCACAAACTCAAAACATCAATGCAATTCTTCCTTTTCTTTTCTTTTTCTCCTCCACTTCTCCACACCGAGAATTGTCCAGCTCCTCTCCTTAATCAGACTCCCCTGGGTGGGGTAAAATGGCACCTTTAATGTGTGACCAGGAATACTACTGGGTCTGGCTCAAGCTTCTTAATTGGGTACTAAGATGCTAAGAAATAAGTCACACAAGTACCCCAGCAGTGCTGTGTATCAGGAGTACAGCTTTCATGTTGCCGTACAGGTGTACAACCGAGAGCTCCACCAGAGGAGTACCCAAAGTATTGGGGAAATGTATGTGAGTCTCATGGCCTCCTGCCTAAGAAAGATGCCAGCAATCAAACTGGTTGGGATGTCTAATCTTTCATGCCCTTCCATTATAAAAGCATCTTGACCATGTAAGGAATCATTGATCCCATCTGGGTTGCCAGCCAACCCACAGTGTCTGGGACAACATACATAAAGTATATTAGAGATAAAAAGACCATAAAGGATTAATCTCTTTGCTTTCTCTGTCAGAGTGTACAAATGCATTATAGCATGCCCTTGTTTCTCTCTGATTTATTTGGAGAAACAACATATTAGTCACAACCTTGTCATCTTGTCAGTGTTTTATAGTCTTAATTTGCTGACATATGCGTCTAGAATTAACTCTATAATAAGTTTCTTAGGAATGTGTCGATCAACTTTCTCTATACAGTATATACTCCATGTGACATCCGAGGCTGTGGCTGTATCATGGTTTTCCTTTATTTAAATTTTTCTGGCATAAGGTAATTTTTGCAGATGTCTTGTGAGACTAGACATGATTCTTAAATGAGAACACACGATCTGGGGACAACTTGATAAAAAGTTTGTTGGGAGTAGCGGTGAAATCCGCAGCTGAAAAGGCTGTCACCGGGGGAGGGAGGGTTTGTAAAAACCTACCCCAATTTTCTCTAGTCCGTGCATTCCTAACATTTGGACTTGCAGTGTCTCATTTCTCCTCATGTATCAGGCAAATACATAAAATAACTGGAAAAATCGGGAGAAAGAAAATTAAATTTATCAAAAATCTTGACACTAAGTGAAAAAAACAAAGGTAAAATTGCTATTATGAATTCTAGAATGCCATACCTGAAGTTTACTGATTAATTTATATATCTAGCTATCATTTATATTGTATATATTTATTTGAAGGCAGAAGTGGACATTAGGTTAAAACAAACACTCTTGCTTCACCCGCCCTAATTTTCGCATTGTTCTTCCAAATACGCTATGTAATGCTGCATTATTTTACTGATCTTTTTGCACCTCACTTCAACAGTCAGACATTTCATAAATTTGGATCGTTAAACTTCTCTTAATTTGTAAAATGTACAGCCAGACCCCTTCAGAATTCAGTGTTTTGTTTTTTTGTTTTTTTTTTTTCCTGTCCCATTTCTCCACACTTTGAGCTGTTTTTCATTCCTCTTGTGCTCTGAAAGTATCATTTTGCATTTGATTCTATCCCATTCACTCATAAATCTGAGATCCCTGACTGCAGTTTAAGGCTAAGACCTTCAGTTTAAAGCAAATGGGAAAATAACTGGCATAATTCAAGTTTTTTTCCTTTTATTATAACACTTTAAAACTCCAACTTGAAAGATGTTTGTCGCTCAACGTACATAGTAGTCCCACAATTGTTCTCCATCTTACATGGCTGCTGGATTGACACATAATGTTTAAAGCAGTGAGTTGTAATTTAAAATATTCAGGCCGCCTTTATTAAAATGTTTTTGCATCTGTAAAGAAGAAAAAAGTAGACAAATTGTGTGGACTCTGACTTGATACTGTAATGATACAGTTTTTCTGGTTGAGTCCACAGGTGCTATGTTTTTTTTTTTTGTTTTTTTTCTGAACGACAAGTCGTCCTTCAATCTGCCTGCCTCTGCCTTGGTTTTTTTTTTTTTTTTTTAAACTTTGCTTGCTGTCATCACCCTGTCGCTATCTTACTCTAACCAATATTCCTCCTAAAACTGCTCTACCTATCTCTGTTTGGCAGCAAGACACGTCACAATATGTTTGCACTACACGACTTCAGCAGACTGTTCCAAGCAGGCCCAACACAACAAGTTTCATAAGTGCTTCATGATTTGCTGATGAATGAATTAAAAAAATAAATCAATAAATAAAATGTAGCAAAGAGCGGTGCTAGTACTGGTAGCTGGTATAGATTTCTGCTTCTTTTCATGGCTACTTTTATGGCTCACTTTTTTTGCAGTTTGTTTATTCTTGCTTTGACTATTGCCATAATAATAAAGTATAAAAAAACACTTTGGATATTTCCTTATTTTTAATTTAACTATTGTAAGCTCGTTTTTATTGGCAAATTTCTTAGTCATATATATGTGCACACGCACACAGTATATCTTAGTACTCTGCAACTATATTCGGGTTTGGCATGTTTGCCAGCACCAATTAGACAGTACAGCTATTACCAAGACAGGTTGAAATCTACGTAATCAATGTAGACCTCAGTAATAACGTTTGCAGTGCACCAAGCAATGCATATCTTTCTATTGTATACCATTTGGTGTGAGATTTGTAAAGTGTTAATGATTGTGAAGTGCTATGTATTGTAATGACAGAGACATAGTAACCGGTTACCACATACAGCACAGTCAGTAGCGGTGCATCCTTCAACTTTACCGCTAGCCCATTGAGGTTGTTGAATGCCAAAGTATAATTGAGTTTTACAGAAAGTTTTATTTTTTTTTCCTTAATTATTAACACAAGTAAAATTATTTCTGTAAACAAAACATATTTAAATGTTTAATTTTAAGTCTTTTTTTTTTTTTTTAGATTTTAGTCTTTTTAAGATTTTTCAGCCATAGGTTTATCCATTGTGACCTTTTCTTGTCTTTCATACCAGTTTAACAAGCTCACTGTTACTACTTTCTGTGAGTTCTGCATTCATGATACATTGTATTGGTTTAGAAATTTCCATCTGAGTGAACTGTCTAATTGTTCTCACTCAATTTTAAGACACATTCTTTAATGGCTTTCTTAAGATGTATGTTTATAGGTGTTTTCTTTTCAGAGAGATAGTGAAAAGTGCCAATTTATCTTGAATAATAAAATTTATAAGGTCCAAGCATAAAGAATTGATGCTGCGTTGAAAGTTGGATGGTGTATTCATTTTACGAACAAAATTCAGAGTCTGTTCCATACTGGAAAGTCGGCTTAGCTGCAAGATTGTATTCTTATCAAAATGGATAGTTTTGTTCTCTTGACATGTTACTGACTGAGATATTGTATTGTATTCTAATCTTAAATATTGGTTGAAAGTCCTATTTTTGTTTCTGTCAAATATTTTGTGTCATAAATCTTTGCAGTTTCTTTAAAGATAAATAATATTTTTAACCGTCCATCTATCTTACCACTTTTAATAAATACATCACATTCTTCATGTCCTATAAATCCAGTTAATGTGTAATAGACTTTTGCAGTTTACTTTACAAAATAGAGCAAATATCTGTATTTGCTATAGGCTATTTTTGTGCATGGCCAGCTCATCCCCTAACCACTGTGTTGATTCTTCTGGTTTGAGTTCTTCACCAACTCAATACTAGACCAGTGACCTCATAAGAGAAGAGTGGAACATCAAACTTCGTCCTGTGTGTCCACCAGCCTTGAAGCTTCTACATGAAAGAGTACTTTTTGCTAATGAAAGATAGAAAACATGACTGTCCCCCTTAACTTGTTGATTCAAAATAGCATTGCTGTGAAGACAGCATTTAGCTCTTCCAAAATCTTAGCACAAGCTGATAGCTTCATCATTTGGTTGCTTTTATTTGGTGGCATTTGCTTAAAAAAAAACTTCTAATATGCTTGTGTATCTCGCACACAATCAGGCAGTGGTGTTTGCACTTGCCAATTAGTTCAACACAACACTGGTAAAGTCATAGCAGTATTAGACAGGTAAATAAGCTAGCTGGAATATGGTCCACAAAGGCACACAAACAAATTTGAGATTAACCAGCTATTTAACTTGACACACTCGCACACATTTGAGTAAAGCAGATATTTTAATAATGGCCAATTAAAGCAGATGGTTGTCCAGTCTTACTGAGCAGTTATTGCACGACATTTCTGATATTCCATAAAAATTTAATTTTGTGTCATTTCCAGCACATACATGTTTAGCTAGCATGTAATAAAAGGCAGGTTCACAGACAACACTCCAAAAAATAAAATGCAGTTGATCGCATTGACTGCATTTAGTCTGCACACATGTAGATGGATTTATGTATGCAGAAGTTCTGAACTGTTCATCATGCCAGCAGCTGAGAAAAGCCATTGTTGATAGCTCAGATACACCCTTGTTTCTTACATAATTCAATTTTAAAGGCAAGCATTCATTTGGGTAAATTATGGGCCTCAATGTTTTTATGCATTACCATGAAATTTAACTTCAGGTTAATTGTATTCTTGATAAATCTCTGTGCTTATATTTTAATAGGGCGATATCTGTAGTCAAGTGTTATTTATTACATTTGTTTTTGGTAAATTTTTGAGAATGGGATTAAGTAAGTCTTAAATGTAAATGACCTTTGTGTTGGCTGTTACATGTTTCCAGCTGTTAGAGAATCAACTTTTAGTTTGACCACATAAAGTGTAATTAGTTTTACCTCTTTATTTTCCATACCTGTTCTTCAGTGTAGTTAAAAACAAACATGTAGATCTATGCATGTATGCATGCCATTTGTCTGATTGCAGGTTAAAGTAACTAATGTGAAATTTATATTTAAATACATTAACACATACATGTATATATTTTTTGTTAAAGCTGCTTTAAGTCAGGCAAATGGACTGGCTGCAAAATTTGTGATTCACTGCAATATTCCTCAGTGGGGTTCAGACAGATGTGAAGAACAACTGGAAAAAACGGTCAAAAACTGTCTGTCAGCTGCTGAGGAGAAGAAACTCAAATCTATTGCTTTTCCCTCATTCCCTAGTGGCAGGTATGTATACAACTATGCTATAACATTACAAAAAACAGCAAAATATAATTTTTCTAACTCCATTTCTAATCTGATATTATAGATGTACGGTTCATGTACAGTGCATCCGGAAAGTATTCACAGCGCATCACTTTTTCCACATTTTGTTATGTTACAGCCTTATTCCAAAATGGATTAAATTAATTTTTTCCTCAGAATTCTACACACAACACCCCATAATGACAACGTGAAAAACATTTACTTGAGGTTTTTGCAAATTTATTAAAAATAAAAAAAACGGAGAAATCACATGTACATAAGTATTCACGGCCTTTGCTCAATACTTTGTCGATGCACTTTTGGCAGCAATTACAGCCTCAAGTCTTTTTGAATATGATGCCACAAGCTTGGCACACCTATCCTTGGCCAGTTGCGCCCATTCCTCTTTGCAGCACCTCTCAAACTCCATCAGGTTGGATGGGAAGCGTCGGTGCACAGCCATTTTAAGATCTCTCCAGAGATGTTCAATCGGATTCAAGTCTGGGCTCTGGCTGGGCCACTCAAGGACATTCACAGAGTTGTCCTGAAGCCACTCCTTTTGATATCTTGGGTGTGTGCTTAGGGTTGTTGTCCTGCTGAAAGATGAACCGTCGCCCCAGTCTGAGGTCAAGAGCGCTCTGGAGCAGGTTTTCATCCAGGATGTCTCAGTACATTGCTGCAGTCTTCTTTCCCTTTATCCTGACTAGTCTCCCAGTACCTGATGCTGAAAAACATCCCCACAGCATGATGCTGCCACCACCATGCTTCACTGTAGGGATAGTATTGGCCTGGTGATGAGCGGTGCCTGGTTTCCTAAATTTGCAAAAACCTCAAGTAAACTTTTTTCACATTGTCATTATGGGGTGTTGTGTGTAGAATTCTGAGGAAAAAAATGAATTTAATCAATTTTGGAATAAGGCTGTAACATAACAAAATGTGGAAAAAGTGATGCGCTGTGAATACTTTCCGGATGTACTGTAGTATCTTATTGTCCTCTTGTAAAGCAGTGAATTGTTTCCAAAGCATTTTAGGCTTCATGTTTTGAGGACATATTTTGCAAATAAAAAAACATGTTTACTACTTTTTGCAGTGTGACAAAAATTTTGCATTTTCCCAAAAAGAACAGAATTTTAAATACATTTCTCTGGCAATAAATAATGGTACTAGATGCTTATAGTTTTGACTGAGCATTTAAAGCTAGTTTCTTTCCGCTAAAAAGCTTTTTACTGTGTTTTTTTTTTTTTCCTAATGTTCATTTTTTGGTTTTTTTTTTTTGTTTGCTTATTCTGTCACTTTCATAGTTCTCAATGCTATTTAACCCATGACCTTCATAGTCACATTAAATACATCCACTATAATTAAAATCATTTAAAAATTAATTTTACTCACTTTATTTTAGCTTGAACGTTATACCTAATAAACTTACCAATGTTTTACGGTTTTTGTTAGATGTAGGTTTCCTATTAGAAGTGTTCTATTTTATGTACTAATCAATTAGTAACGCAAGTAAAGTTCATTTTTATTTATTGTATAAGATGACACAAGACTGCGCAGAATAATGTGCCTCCTTTAAGGATTAAGGTCTTTTTGATGGATTAAGATTGGCTATAACAGTCATGAAATGTATAATATATGCTATCATTATTGAAAATCATTGATAATCATTGATGATGATTTAGAAATCCTTGCTGTAAATGTCTGTGGACATCCAAATGATCTGTGAGGCCTACTGAACTATGAATATGTGAAACCTGGTGAATAGACAGTTGCATTTATGCAAATTCAACATGTAGAAGCCTTACTTTCGGAGCCTCAGATCTTGAAAAAAAAATTTAGATTATACTTACCTGTCCAGTTAATGAAACCATTTTAGATAGTAAATTGAATATGGTATTGCCATATATGCTTGCAGGTAAGAGAGCCATGTTTATTTATTTTTAACATTATTCACTTTGAGTGTATAAAAAGGCCCTAAAACCCCTATACAGAAAGTAAAGAAGAGAGGTACTGTACATGTTATAGAGTAATATCTGAAGCACAAGTCTCTCACTGTAACTCATTCCCAAATTACATAGATAACAGAAGTTATTTCTTATGCGCCCAGCTTCTCCCAATAACCAAATTAATCCAACAGCCAGCAAACTGTATAAAATAAATACTCCATTTGCTGTTACACTATAGGGATCCTTATCTGCCACACATTAAAATTCAAGCCTTGCATTGCATTTTGATATTTATGAATACCAGTGCCAGTTTGCTTAAGTGATAGTTGGCTAACTATTTAATAGATATATAAGTATTTTAAAAGTGTTTTTAGGTGCTAGTATTTATATATTTCATACTGAAAAAGGCCCTTCAATAAATGAGGGTTCTTTAATAAAAAGCCATTGAATTATTTTTTTTTTCCTGTAGTATTGAAAGGCAGAGCACGTAAAATTCCACTAGTATTGGAATGCAAAAATTCTGATACCATCACATCCCTAAATTGGTACTGAAATTTTGACTTTGGTATTGATAACCGCTTTCACAACTCAGTAACAGTACCAAAATGGTTCCCATACAAATGCACTGCTTACTCCTTGATAGCGTAAAGGGTGCGTCCAAGCAGTATGACAGTAGCACAATGTCTTGTGTCAAAGCAATTAGGAGGGTAGCAATTCTGTTCCTCTTGAAGTCTCAATTGCATCGAAGCAGCAAAAGGGTGTTTTTTTTTTTTTTTGAAGTCTTAATCACGTCAAAACATTTTGTCCCCTCCGAGGTCTTTATCACATCAAAGCAATAAGATGCGCCTGGGGGTTGTCCAGGATCTCATCATTAGGTTTGATAAAGCCTGTGGTTTCTTATAAGTCTCCAGCACGTCTAAGCATGTTTTTGCCCAGGTGTAAATGGAAAGCTAACGTTTACTTCCGGTACCAAAAACTCAAAACTGGTTTCTAGTATTGGTATACTATGCAACCGTATTGTACAGTGAAATTCCTACTCTCCAGGCAACATGATAAACACTAGTCTTGGAGCTGTGGAGAGCGGTGTTATTTGGAGTTTGCATGTTTAGATTATTACTTTTTTGGTTCTGCTGGTAGATTGAGTGTGTTTGCTCCCAAGCTTTTGAATGTAGTTCCCTGAACACTGATTATCAAGCACTTCTTGAATTAATACCACTTTACAAATCATGCATGGATTGCTACCCCTCTCCTGGATATATGTTATGGAACAGCCCCATCAACTATTAGGAAAGCAACATTCTGCTCCTTCACATTACCGTGTAAAGAACGGCAGAATTCGTACAATCAAGTAGTATTTCATGTAATTTGTACAATAGTATTGTGTTTATTGTTCTGTGTTCTGATAAAATATTGGGTCGTCATATCAGTTTAAGAGGTAGCTATTGGGCCTTTCTGTGGCAATTTTTTCTATAATCAAGTACATAATGTTGGTATTGTTCACTTGCCAATGATATACAAAAGTAATGGTACTTTGTCTTACTCTGCAGACACGCTGTGATCCACGGCAGAAATCAACTGTATAGTAAACTTCATCCTGTTTGACTTTTAGTAAATTTCTTTTTAGTTCAGTATTGATTTTATAAAATTCTCATTGTTATAATCCTTTTAGAATAGTTTTTTTTAATGATATTAACTGAACTTGAATGTAAGATTTATCAGCTATCCAATGAGCATGTGTCCAGTTGAGTTTGAGAACCAGTTTCACAAGGTTTACCGCCTCCACATTGTCTCGGTTCAAATCTGAGGTGTGTGTAACGTGAGATTGAAAATTGATGGAAGGTTTCCTATCTTTATCTCTCAATCCCACTGCTGTAGTTGTACAATCAAAAAATATTTGTAAAATTCAGAGTCATTTACGAGGCTGTTTGAAGATCACAAGATTAATTTATTAAAATGCTAAAATATTTTAATATTCTTTTACATTGCAACCAGCTTGTCTCTTCCTCTTCTAAAAACGCACCATGTTTCATTTAAAATTTCATCAGTGTCTACATGAAGATAATGGAAACTGCAAACTAATTCTGAAGTGAATTTACTGCTTTAGAAAGATATAAGGAAAAAGACATTGTCATGAGACAATTAAAATTTATTCAAATGGTGAATTTTGATACAAGTAGACAAACTTTGTAACATTGTAATATTTTTCTCCTATCAAAGAGCCAGAGTGCTTATATGTTTTATATAATGCTTTTTTTCTGTGTTAAACTTTTTTTGATTGGTGATACATTTAAGTCATAGCCTGTGCTCACTCACTGCTTTGATCCAAACAATGAAACGTTGTTAACCTTTCTCCTCCTACTCTTTCTCTTTCTCCAGAAATGGTTTCCCTAAGCAGACAGCGGCACAGCTGATCTTAAAAGCAATCTCTAGTCACTTTGTGTCCTCGACATCTTCCTCCCTGAAGAACATCTACTTTGTTTTGTTTGACAGCGAGAGTATTGGAATCTATGTACAGGAAATGGCAAAGCTAGACACCAAGTGAAGCAGTTCAGTATGAATTTGTGTGTTTTTGTTTTTAAAGTAAAATCATCAAGATTTAACTGAATGATCACAATTGAAGAGGATTGATTTGTGTAGAAGATTCACCATAATGTGTGGCTTTTTTTAAAAGTTGGTAGCTTTTGTCAGGAAAGGTATGTTTGATGTGTGAATGTACTTGTATGCCTTTTGATTACTATGAACTGTTTTATAGTCTCTGAGAAAAGAGAGTCAGAGTTCATTTGGATTTTAAATTCAACATTGTATTTTTTTCCTTCAGCAAGAATTTTAGCAAAGGAAGCATATGTTACCTAATACAAGAAAACCCTGGAAATTTTTATTTTATTTTGGTTTTACAATTTATTACATTCCATGTACAAAGAAAAAGTCTAAAAGAAGTCTGTTTTATCTGTTTTATCCCCAAAAATATTCTTAGTAGTTTCTGATACCATTAGTTTACTAAAAAAAAGTGTGTCTTACATTCTGCTCTGAAATAAAAACAGATGTTTGGCACTCCAGTTTGTTTTGCGTTTTGTTTAAAGATTAATTGTGAGAACAATGAAATTGTGTGTGACTGTATTTGTTTGAATGTTGGAGGAAAACCTAAATACTCCCAGTACCCACTGTGCCACCCTTCCACCTGATTATTATCACGATGATATAAAAGTTAGTGTGAATCAGTATTTTTATGCATGTCTACGGTATTTAAATGAAATTATAAGAAACATGGGGGCAGAAAGAAGGCAGTCAGCTGGACCTGACCATCACACACTGTATTTTGCTAATTTGAGAGTCTTTCCTTTTTCTCTTAACAGTCAGGCTTCACTATAGTTCACATCTCAAATGTACTTTAAATTATAAAAAGCTCCATCTTGGTGAGCCAATGCATTTTTTTCTTTTAAGGCAGAATACAATATCTGCCATCACAGTGGCTCACAGTATTCGTTTCTCATACATATATTTTCTGTCTCTCTTTGTAAGCTTATTGTAACATGAGTAGTTGTGCTGGCACACAAATTTATTTTAAGTTCTCAGATCCTGAAAAGAATGAAAATGTGTGTTTGGCTGATTATTTTCAGAAGCTCAGATAATAAAGATGCATATAGAGATTGCTTATTGCAAGATTTGAAAATGTTAGAAATAATTGAATTGTGTGATGCTCAAAGTGTGTCAGAGTAAGAAACAGAAGGCTCACCAACTATGGAAAGACCTAGTATGTTGCATCTTTCAAGTTTTCAGCAAATTGAGAAAATGTCAACCCCATTAATTAATCTTTTTCCTGAGCTTCACCTACACAATTTTTTTTTTTTTTTTTCACGAATCAACAACACCTGCTATTTAAATCACATAGTCGCAACATTTAAATCACGTGATCATAATCTGATGCTTTCATTGGTACTGTGTACATACTAGCTTCTTCCATCGTGCTATGACTGGAATGAAGACATTTTTGGCCATCATCACTACCTTATAACATCAGGAAAGAGCTAGTAACTCCAAAAACTAAAAAAAAAAAAAACAACTCAATTTTGGGAAAAAAAAATGGCACCACATTTTTCCATTGCACGTGAGGTTGACACAACAGCAGAGCATTTTCAGTATTTCACGAGATGGCAAAATTATAAATTGACAATTCTTATTTCAAGATGACCTCTAAACTATGCGTAAAAGTGGGTCACGTGACAGGGTTACTGCTTTTAAACGTGCCAAAGGGCGTCATGTACAGGAAGTTGCTGACTCTGCAGATGCATCAAAGCGTCCTGTGGTGTGCATCACAGTCAACCACTAATTGTCATCAGACCTGAGGTAAGAAGATATGGTGCTCACAGATAGGAACAGCAAACCACTTTTCCACCAGTCAAGAATGGCTGCAGTCAGCCAGCGCAGGTCCACAACAAGCCATTTCCAAACACTCAGAAGGGAACTGCATGTTATGAATATGTGGAGCAGAGTCCTGCAGAAGAGGCCCTTGCAAAGAGAGCCATAACACTGCACTGTTACAGTGCTCTTGTCTTCTGGCCACTGGACTTGCAGTGATTTTACTGTATACTGTGTAGCAGTAGGGGGCGCTATCGCTCCCTTGAACCCTCAGGTACCACGCCAAACACCAGGTAAAAGTGCTACAATAGTTATTTTTATTATAATAATTAAGTGCACCAAGCACCCTCCACTCTACACTACTCATAAATAACAATAATAACCAATCCTCCAACTCCCAGACGTGTTGCCCTCCTACCACTCAGCTCAGCTCGCCGTCTGGGAGCACCCACAGTCCTTTTATATTCCCTGACCCAGAAGTGTTCTCAATCCCCAGTCCATGTGATCCTGTATCACTTCTGGGTCAGGTAAAAACTTCTTTTTTTCCACCCCAGAAGCCTGTCGCTCTTCCTCTGACGAACTTCGGGGTTAAAGTGCAAATAAGGCTCTCCAAGCCTCCCTAGAGTGGCTCCTGGTGGCCCCCACGGTATTCAGCAGGGCTGTCCATAAAAACTACAATGTCCATGAGGCTCTGCTGGAATTCGAAGACCTTCCATGCCGCTTGGAGGGCTCCCTCTGGGGGTATTGGCCGGGATACAACGCCGGCCATGGACCACAACTGGTTTCATGTTTCCAAGTGTCTTGAGTGGTTAAAGCAGATTTATTGTTAGTTATGAAGATTTCTTTTTTTGTTAAGAACTCTTGCAAGCTAAAGGCTTCGACTTGCTGAATCATGTATTTAAAAGGCACAGTGTTGACGCACATCATATAGTTTACTTGGCTGCTGAGCTCACAGTATTATTAGTTACAGTATGTCTGTCTTATTGAAATTTTGAAAGGATAGGATTGGTTATCATTTGTACTTTCCAAATGGCATCACTGTTAAAATCACCAGCAATTTACAGGAATCAACTGGGTGTTTTTTTTTTTCCTCCCACAATAAAATACTGCATTGAAAAATGTTTTGTGTAATCGCAGCAGAGTAAGCCATCATCTGTCATAAGACAGCAAATTACAATACTGTAAAATGATATGTGGACTGGTCTGTGTTGCATTGTGGGACATTTTCTGTTTGTGTATGGTAAGATGACAGTTGAAGGTGGCTCCAAAGACATCAATGGAGACTTGCTTGATATCCTACAAACATCAGAATGTTTCATTCACACTGACAACCACAGCGACAAAGTGTAAGTGACCAAGTAGTGAGGTGGACAGCAGAAGAGGAATTTAGGCACCTACAAAACTCAACCTGATGCAAGTTTTGGGGAAAATAAGCAAACGCATTTTGTACCAGATGGTACACATTGGCCGGCCCCAGACGGGTTAGAACAGGGACCTTTACTCAGTTGGGTGGTCAGTGCAAGAGAAGGATTGAGGTAGATGACAGCTTCAGAGTACTTCTCTCCTGGTGACATCTATGGGCTTGAATACCCAGCCAGGTACCCACAGGGCATACTGGAAATTGAAGGCCCTATTGCATTCCATGGGAGAAGCCAGGGGATGCTGTAGGGATTTTTAATTTCTATTTTTGAAGACCGCTACCTGACCTGGAAGTGCAGTCGCCAGGCTGTGTCCTAGCACCACAAGTATTCCTGGGTCGAAGATAAAAGGAGCCACTCCGTGTTACCCTGGTGTGTTGGAATCAGGAGTGGAGGATGGACAGAGCATACCTGGGAGAAGTGAAGAAAAAAAAGAGAGATGTAAGAAGAGTTGTTGGTGTTACTGTATAAGAACTACTAAAGAAGCCTTGCTGAGGTATTTGTGTTTAGCAAGCCTTTTTGAACCTGGGATTTGTGTCACTGTGTTTGTGTCTGGGGTTTTGTGATGCTGCTATACCCCCTACAGGTCACAAGTGAAAAAAAAAAATCCTGTAAAAATATATTACATTAACTGTATTTTCACAGTCAAAAAACTGTAATACAATAAATGAGTAAAACAATGAGTTTTAAATAGGTAAATGCACATAAACGTATATTTAAGCAGTCAGTATCAATTGTTTCAATAACCAACAATTGCAGTATTGCTGTAAAGTCACACTGGCACAGAAAACTACATTTGCATAAACTAAGTATATTTGCATAAGGTCTGCTTCCAATTTAGCCTCACTATAAATTGTTCCTGGTGACCTCCACATCTTTGCACCACAAGAAACAAAAGCTTAAAATATGGCTAGCAAACTGATTGCCTGTGTGTGATGAACCTGCAGCATACCCAGCATCACAAAAGCAACCATTCCTTTTTTTCACCAGCTAACTTGGAAAAATAAATGACTAGACATTAAATTTTATCAATGGATTAAAATGGTCTGTATTTCTGTCGGATGGTAAATTAATGTGGTTAATTGCTAGTCATTCTGTTTTTTTTTGTTTTTTTTTTAGATTTGTTTTAACTAAAATCATTTTACACTAAATTACTGGCTACAAAATTACAGTACTATTACAGTTAACGTAAAAAAAATCAGGAAATTCTTGTATTTCAACAGCAGCATACTGCCCTTAATTTTGTGGCTCACTTTACTGTGAAGTTCCTGTATAGTATCATAGTTTTGTTGTAATATACAGTAACACAATACTGTAAAAGCAATGTAGTAATTTCCTGTAATTTTATAAAAAAAAAAAATTTACAGTGTACTGTACTTTCATGGCTTTAGAGAGTAATATGAAAGTGACATGATTAGTAATATGACTACCTTTCCCAGGAAGTATGAGGGCTGATTGAAAAGTAACAACTGCCCTGTTTCCTCTTTAAGGGAGGACAGACATGGGAATGCTCTGTAGGTGTTTGTGAACCTGTAGTCGACCTGCTGTATTCTACAGTGTCCTGTCACAGCATGTGCAAGCACCTCGTATGTGTCATCATGGCGAATGACGAAGACATTCTTGTGAGAATACACCAGAGGTTTGTTATTGAATTCTGCATTAAACTTGGGAAGAGTTGTAATAAAACTCTTGATATGTTACAGCAACCATGCAGTAATAAAAACGATTAGCCGTGCTGCTGTTTTTCAGTGATGGAAACAGTTTAAGGTCGGAAACACACAAGTGAATGATGAAGTGTATTTCAGGAGGACATCCTGTATGGGTATGGATGTCAACATTGCCAAGGTTAACAAACTGTTTCAAGAACTCAGACATCACAATCGAGGTTAAGTAATCGGGAATCCCCTCCGACATTTGTTCTTGCAACGATTCATTAGCCTTTCTTTAAACTGCTTCCATCACCAAAATACAGCACCATAGCCAATCATTTCATCACCATATGTTTGCCATAACATTTCAGGAGTTTCATTTCCATTCTTCCCAAGCTTAATGAGAAATTCAATCACACACTTCTGTTGTACTCTCACAGGAATGTCTTCTTCATCTACCATGATACCACACACAAGGTGTTTCAGTTCGCTGTGACAGAACACAGAAGAATATGGCATTCCAACTGCAGGTTCACACACGTCGATGTATGACGTTCACAAACACCTGCACAGCGTTCCCACGTCTACCTCCCTGGAAGAGAAGCAGGGACAGTGTTGTTACTTTTTCAATCGGCCCTTGTAATTTGAAATTTGTAAAAGATTACATTCTTTGAGCAGCTACCCGATGACTATTTATGACAGAGTTACAGCATTGTGGATCACTACAACTTTAAGGCAAAGAAGGAAAATAAATAATTGTTGCTTATGGAAAGACGCTTCCAAACAAACAGATGTCTGTCACAGCTTTCTTGCAATGGTCTTGTTAATCTGATTTTTAACAGTATGAATTTAAAAGTAACCTAGTCAATGTCCCACCATTGAACGTTCGTAAGCACATTTGCCTTTGGTCTATAATGTGTTTAACTCTGGCCTGTCAAGCCTGTTTATTTAAGTTTTACACTGAAGAATCAATGTTTGCCCAAACCACTTTACTATTACAATACCGCCATATCTTGCTTTTCACAAATTCATACTAACAATGCTTTCTCAGTTACCACAATTAATGCTATAAAATTACAAGTCGTCTTTTACTTAATAGCTGAATGATGTCTGAGGAACAAAGACATAAAACACAGAGCGTATCTTCTTTCTTTTGCTGTGATAAAAAGTGCCTCATGGGTGCAATCTTAACAGTTGATCCCTATGTCAGTTTATTGAAGAAAGAGGCTTTTTATCAGTTTTGATTGGCTCAGAAAAAATATCTGGTTTCTTAACAGCTTGTTACAAAATACACAAATATTAAATTAAAGCCTTCCAGATATGCAAGTCTGCTGCTAGAAAGCAAGATGCTTGGTTAATTGATGTATTTAACAGTCATTGCTTACATGAGTTCTTTTTTTGTGACTTACTCTTTAATAGCAAAGGCAGGGGTGTTTTCAACGACGTATCACGCAGCTACTCATTTACAGCACATTCAAAGATGGCAATCTCTTCTTCAACTACTTCTGTTCTCAAGAAGCAGCTTATTATGTGCATCCTGCATGAATGCTTAGATTTTATTTCTTCATTTATTTACACTAGCTGTTTTTTTGTCACCTCTAATGCAGCTGTTTTCAACACAATATTGCATTAGTTAGTCAAAATTGAATTCAAAAGATAAGCATTTTTACCTGTTAGGTCCTGGGCAGGAATTAAATCAGGAATGGGTTCCAGTCCATCGCATGGCACACTCTTGTACACACCCATACACACTCAATTTAGGGTTGCCAATTACCCTAATGTGCCACTCTTTGGAAGGTGACAGGAAAACCTATGCAGACAGGGTTAGGCTTAGGGTTAGGGTTCAATCTTAGTGATGTGGAACGTAAGGTAAGCAGGATCACTAAACAGATCTGAACATGTCGAAGTCAAAAAAAATATGCAAAAGTATTACAGGGGATGAATAAAATAACAGAACCAATACAGTATATTAATATCAAGGACCTAATCAGGAACAGAACGACTCTTTGCCTTCAGGACTGCTTCTTGAAATGTTGTCAACCAAGTTCTGAACTGTGTAGTAGTGGACGAAAGGCATCCAGTTCTTTGACAGATGAAGGGATTGGAAATCTGTGCCACTATCTGCACTTTATAACTTCCCAAAAAGGTTCATTGATGTTTAGATTTAATGATTAGGGAACCCATGGAAGACATTTCAATTAATCCAGATGTTCACAAAACCACTCTTGCATCAGTCTAGCATTGTGTTCATACTGTTACAGATCCTTCACCAAGTTTAACATTTGCCAACAGACATTGTGGATTGAGGAAATCCTATGGTTTTCTCCAAAAGGGGTGCAAGATGACTCCACAAACCGTATTAACTTTTTTGTGTTGCTCAGGAGGTCTGTGCTCCTTACACTAGATCACGTGTCCTTGTGCATTAAACTTAGATCCAAGAATTTTCTGAACCCTAGAATAAATTCCAAGTTTGTGAAGCTCCTGATGTATAGGTTTTGTGGAGACTTCCTCAGAGAGGTTCTTATTCAGTTCTGTGGTAATCTTTGATGATATACTTTTGTGGCATTTAGCGAATCTCCCGTGAAATGTCCCTTTATTCCTGTCTCAGTGAGCTTCAACTTACAATCACAGATTCTCTTCGCTGATACAGTTTGTCCATTGTGATGGATGGCCGGCCGTTTATCCTGGCCAATACCCCAAGCCGCCAGGTGAAGCCCTCCTTGCAGTATGGAGGTCCCCAGAAGGCCAGCAGGGCATCATGGACATTGTAGTTTTTATACACAGCCCTGCTGGATGCCAAGGGAGCCACTAGGGGATGCTGCAGGAAGGAATAACGGGTATTTCCCCTACGCCCCAGAAGCACACGTGGACAAGAGGAATGACGTGCTTCCGGGGTGAAGAAAAGGACTTGTACCTGACCCGGAAGTGATTGAGAGTCACATGGTCTAGGGATTGGGAACACTTCCGGGTAAGGATATATAAAAGGACTACAGGAGCTCCCAGACGGCGAGCTGAGCTGGGTGGAAGGGTTGGCAATGCGTCTGGGAGTTGGAGGATTGATTTATTATATTTGTAATTCTGTTTGTGTTTGTATGAGTATAGTGGAGGAGAAGGTGCTTTGTGCACTGTGGCAATTAAATAAAGTCAACTTGTGGACTTTTACCTGGTGTCTGGAGTCGTGGACAGGGGTTCAAGGGAGCTCTATGGTCCCAATCTGTCACACCATGTTTAGCATATTTTGTTATTATTATTTTGAGACTGTTGTCCATGATATAAATTTGCAAGTTTTCTAATACTAATGGACCTAGAGTTTGACCACCAATTATTTACTGTCTTTATAACTCTGCTTGTTGCTTTGAGCATTCACATGTTTTAAAGTGCACACAAACACTGCTGAAGCCACTCACCATTGCAGTTGTATTTGTGTGCCTTGCAGTTTCTTTTATTTTACAGGTAATACTTTGTTTTATATCAAGGGGATTAAGAAGGTGGGATTCATGAAAGAATGAGATTATTAACAGGCATCATAATGCATTGTGAAAATATTCATATCCAGAGATAAGCATATTGCCATTATTTTTGCTTGAGATAACTGCTATTTATTTCTTTATGTGCATTTGACAATAATGAACTTATACACCTTTGATGCATACTGTAAATATAATATGGCTAAATGCTAAATTACAAATCTTGTTTATGTTATTGAAGCCCCTTTACTGTTTAGTTGAGTTTCAACACACAGATGCTGCAGTGGGTTCGCTTCCCGGGTCCTCTCTGCATGCACAGTGCATTGAGTAGTGAGGAAAGCGCTATATAAAAGTAAGGCATTATTATTAACACAATATAATAATAGTTTGTCCCCATGTCAGTAAATTCTGATTTCTGTCTGCACTCTCAGTTTATGTAAGGTATAGTGTTGTCGCCTGTGCAAAGCCTCAACTTAGTGAAAATTTCATTTTTTTTTCTCCTTTTTTAGCCTTCCTATCAGTGCTCTTCACATCTCTATATATATAAAATCCAACGTCTGTTGGATTGGAGAGAGCTACTTAACGGATTTAGATCAGGCTTTTTTCTATAATTTGTTTGAACATTCTGGTTGATTTTGTGACTTCTCTCATCATGTTAAGTATCATAGTTCACTTGCAGGAGCGATATATTTGCACTAATCCAAGACAGAGGCTGCAGGCTGAGGGGAGCGGGTCAAGTGTGACGTCAGGACTGGGGAGCCAAGCGGGGCCCTCCTCACTGTCCTGTTTCACTACTACGTGGGCAGAGCCACGGGTCACGGATAGTTTTTAATACATACTACTCAGAACCCAAGTTATCTCATTCTAAAATCTGCATTATCCCAAAAGTGAGAAAATCAAGTTTAAAGATTCCGATGTGTTCCATTCTTACACATTAATAAACAAGCACTGCGAGCACACAACATGGTTGCTGCTGTGACAGTTAATGACATAATCAGTTGGTCGGTGTTCTTATTTTGATCCATAATGTGTTTCATTTTCTTATGTAACTTGTAGGGCTCTGCATGCAAAGCTGTGCAATAAAAAGTTCATTGTATTTCCATTAATTTTGAATGTCAGTACTAGATTACTTAAATAATATTTGGGTAACTACTTAAAGGCTATAGCATATTTTAAACCTGTTGTTACTATTAGTATTTATATGTTTTTTACTGTGTAACAGAATAAAAGCGCAACATGTTTCACTAGAACAATGGAGTTACATAAATAAAAATCAAGCATTGAACCATTGTTTGAATTTTTATTTGTTCATATATAGCTTTTTTTCAATGATTGAGAGTATGTTGAAATGGATTCCTGTTATTGCCATAGAAGTGAATGGCTATTGAGTTTTATTAAATGTTGTTCGTATTGGTATTGATTGCAAAAATTCTGGAATCATGACATCCCTACATTGGAGGATCACTAAATGACATCAGAAAAGCTAAATATTGAATGCATTTGCTTTGTCTAGGCCTTTGATTCAGCCTCCATCTTTATATCCTCCAATGTGTTCAGTAAGAGATCAAAGTCTAAAGCATCGTTTTCGCCTCACAGTTAGACCAGAATCCAAAAAGTAAAAAATGGAATTGTTAGTATCTTACCTAAGTTACCATTTCAGACATTTCAGAACAGATATTGTTGATGTTCTCCTGAGTGTTGAGTTCAAATAAAATGTCTCCCTGGAGTCACTGTATCCAAAGTTGAAGCTAATGTTGTAACGTTGGTCCGTTCCGAAATCATCCCACAAAACAATATTTGCATACTTTAGAGATTTAGGTGTGCTGTGCCCATTGCCATGAGATATCACATTCAGTGAAAATGCTATTTTACAAATAACTTATGTTTGTTTCAAGGCTTAAATATTTCTCATGTTCAGAATATTGTTTGAAGTTCACATTCTTAATATTAGTTGAGGTAGAAAAAAACACAGTTTTTGCTCTTGATCAGTATTTTTATTTTCTTGTATACGAAGTATAGGGAAAGTATTGTAATTGTCCAAAAATTCAATGTTGAGATTTTGATGAATCTCAGCATTTTAGACCTCCCTAACTTTCTCGTATACAAAATATAGGAAAAGTATTGGAATCCTTCAAAAATTAGAATTCTATCAACTTTAGGGCTATTTCTGCTAACTGGAAGTGGTACTTTACATTTTATTTTTTTCTGTCATTTTATTCCTTTAAAATATCCAGAAATGTATATTTAGTACGTGTACCCTACTGGAGCACTTGTTCCCTGGGATTGTGTTCTTTATTGATGCAGAGTAGACTTGAGCCATACATATCGCTTTAGTGACCATGACAGAAATAATCAGACAACAGCAATATGGTATAGAAAGAGATATATGTATTTAACTTGAACTTCCATTCCCAAAAGTACAATGCATAATTTTTTATATATGCATATTGAACTGGAGTGAAGGCAACAGAACAGTACAGTCATCACAGCCAGTTCTTTAGCGAGGAATACTGACCTCTATACACCCAGATCTGGCAGAATGTTTGGCAGCATAGAGATTTCTCAATGGTTTCTTCCCAGTACAAATACTCTCACGTTTTGCATAATTAGTCAACTTTTATATAAACCTTGCCAAGTATGGGTGACTGCCACCTGAGCTGTGCTTTTTCCGACTAACATAGAATGTTCTTGATCTTTCACATCTTCTACATACCACGGCCTTGACCAAATATAGATCAGCAGACATCAGTAGTTCTAAAAGAGCCTGCCTGTGTGCCCTTCGCATGTTTCTGTCCATTTTCCTGGCCAGTTTACCCTGTCCGTTGGTGTGGGTGGCTTCAAATTTAGAATAAACTTCACCGATTACAGTTGTACACTTCAAACCTAGTACTACAGTAGGTTAGAACGATGTCTATTTATTGTCCAAAAGAGAGAAAGTTGTTGTTTAATTGTGTTTTTACAGAAATATGCAAGGTCAGGTTGATCCATTCATTCTCTTGCCCAGGTAACAGTCAGCAATTGATAAAAGAGTACACACCTTTTCTTTATTGAAATAAAAAAAAAGTGCCACAATTTTCTTGAGAGTACAAAGCCATAAAACTACAAGGAACTAGTTAAGGAGCCTCTTCTCCTCCGTCTCAACATGTGGGTGTGTCATGTCTTCAAAAATCCATTTTCCATACACTAATTTGGATTTTTTTTTTTCCTGGAGAACACAGGAGCTTTCTGTGATGAACATGGGGAGAGATTCCACCAGGACAAATGGAGAGACATTATGGAGTGAAAGTGAAGTGAGTCTATGTTAGTAGACATCTGCTGGACATTCCACTGTTAAATTTAGAGGATTGTGAAATGGAAAAAACGACCTAATATTAAACACCCCTGGGGCACACAGCTGCACTGTTGCACATGTACCCACACCTACACCCACCGGGCCTGAGCACATGGTTTTACTTTTTAAAGTGCATACTGCCATAGATCCTTAAATGCGCTTTACCACAAATGTGCACAAAGCTCTTTCTTTTTATCCTTTAACACAGGTGATAAACTTCCCATCACTCATGCCAAACCTGTGAAACTACGCCCTCCAGCCACTAGGAGCAGCGCAATGGCAATGAATCTCGTAATGTGATGGTGCCCATAAACAAAACAAAGTGATGTCATGGTAGTGCAAAAAAAAATTAACAAAATAAAATATGCTTGTTTCCAGAAGCTGCCAATAACAACATTATTTCAAACTACTTCCAACTAGAATATGGTATTCAACAATGATGCCCCCTATCAACATTGCTCTTTGCGATCGTCATTGAGACAGGATTGTTCCATGGTATCAAAAATAAATAAATACACGTAAAACATTTGCAAAACATTTTTTTTACACTTTTAATAATTTTTTAAAATGTAATACCCATAACACATCTAAGCCTTGATATCTATTTATCCATCAATCCATTTTCTAACTCAGTTATCCGGTTCTAGGCTGTGGAAAGCTGGTTCCTGCCCCTGCCACAGCAAATGTGAGGTGATAATCAACTCCACCTCCTCGAATCGCCACCTGACCTCTTCGAATCGCCACCTTATCGTGGTGGAGGGGTTTGTGTGTCCCAATGATCCTAGGAGCTCTGTTGTTCGGGGCTTTATGCCCCTGGTAGGGCCACCCAAGGCAAACTGGTCCTAGGTAAGGGATGAGACAAAGAGTGGTTCAATAGACCTTCTATGATGAATACAAAATTTGGACACCGTTTTCCCTCGCCCAGATGCGGGTCAATGGGGTCCCTCTCTGGAGCCAGGCCTGGAGGTGGGGCTTGATGGCGAGCGCCTGGTGGCCAGGCCTGCATGGGAGGGGCCAAGGAGGTCGGGTGCAGTGTGAGTTGGGTGGTGGTCGAAGGCGGGGACCTTGGCGGTCCGAACCTCAAGTACAGAAGCTGGCTCTTGGGACTTGGAATGTCACCTCTCTGAAGGGGAAGGAGCCTGAGCTAGTGTGCGAGGTCAGGCTCACCTCAACGCACAGCTTGGACTCTTGAACCAATCTACTTGAGAGGGACTGGACTCTCTACCACTCTGGAGTTGCCACTGGTGAGAGGCGCCGAGCGGGTGTGGGCATACTTATTGCCCCCCAACTTGGAGCCTGCACATTGGGGTTTACTCCGGTGGACGAGAGGGAAGCCTCCCTCTGCCTTCGGGTGGGGGGACGGGTCCTAATTGTTGTTTGTACATATGTGCCGAACAGCAGTTTGGAGTACCCACCCTTTTTGGAGTCCCTGGAGGGGGTGCTAGAGGGCATACCTTCTGGGGACTCCCTCATACTGCTGGGAGACTTCAATGCTCACGTGGGCAATGATAGTGAGACCTGGAAGGGCGTGATTGGGAGGAATGGCCCCCCTGATCTAAACCCGAGTGGTGTTTTGTTATTGGACTTCTGTGCTCATCACAGATTGTCCATAACGAATACCATGTTCAAGCATAGGGGCGTTCATATGTGCACTTGGCACCAGGACACCCTAGGCCTCAGTTCGATGATCGATTTTGTGGTCGTGTCGTCGGACTTGCAGCCACATGTCTTGGACACTCGGGTGAAGAGAAGGGCAGAGCTGTCAACTGATCACGACCTGGTGGTGAGTTAGCGTCGATGGTGGGGGAGGATGACGGTCAGGCCTGGTAGGCCCAAATGTGTTGTGAGGGTCTGTTGGGAATGTCTGGCAGAGTTCCCTGTCAGAAGTAGCTTCAACTCCCACCTTCGACCACATCCCGAGGGAGGTGGGGGACATTGAGTCCAAATGGGCCATGTTCCGTGCCTCAATTGTTGAGGCGGCTGACCGGAGCTGTGGCCGTAAGGTGGTCGGTGCCTGTCGTGGCAGCAATACCCGATTCCGTTGGTGGACACCGGCAATGATGGATGCCGTCAAGCTGAAGAAGGAGTCCTACCGGACCCTTTTGTCCTGTGGGACTCTGGAGGCAGCAAATAGGTGCCGACAGGCCAAGCAGAATATGGCTTCGGTGGTTGCTGAGGCAAAAACTCGGGCATGGGAGGAGTTTGGAGAGGCCATGGAGAATGAGTTTCGGACGGCTTCGAGGAGATTCTGGTCCACCGTCCGGCATCTCAGGAGGGGGAAGCAGTGCAGTGTCAACGCTGTATATGGTTGGGATGGTGCATTGCTGACCTCAACTCGGGACATTGTGGGTCGGTGGGGGGAGTACTTCGAAGACCTCCTCAATCCCACGAACATGCCTTCCAATGAGGAAGCAGAGCCTGGGGACTCAGAGGTGAGCTCCACCATCTCTGGGGCAGAGGTCACCGAGGTGGTCAAAAAACTCCTTGGTGGCAGGGCCCCAGGGGTGGATGAGATACGCCCAGAGTTCCTCAAGGCTCTGGATGTTGTAGGACTGTCTTGGTTTACACGTCTCTGCAACATCGCATGGACATTGGGGACAGTGCCTCTGGATTGGCAGACTGGGGTGGTGGTCCCCCTCTTTAGAAAGGGGGACCGGAGGGTGTGTTCCAACTGCAGAGAGATCACATTCCTCAGCCTCCCTGGAAAAGTCTATTTGGGGGTACTGGAAAGGAGGGTCTGTCGGATAGTCGAACCTCGGATTCAGGAGGAACAGTGTGGTTTTCGTCCTGGTCGCAGAACAGTGGACCAGCTCTACACCCTTAGCAGGGTCCTGGAGGGTGCATGGGAATTTGCCCAACCAGTCTACATGTGTTTTGTGTTCTTGGAACAGGCGTTTGACCATTTCCCTTGGGGAATCCTGTCAGGGGTGCTCTGGCAGTATGGGTACTCCTGATAAGAGCTGTTCGGTCCCTGTACAACCGGTGTCAGAGCTTGGTCCGCATTGCCAGCAGTAAGTCGAGCCCGTTTCCAGTGAAAGTTGGACTCCGCCAGGGTTGCCCTTTGTCACTGATTATGTTCATAACTTTTATGGACAGAATTTCTAGGTGCAGCCAGGGTGTTGAGGGGGTCCGGTTTGGTGGACTCAGGATTGTGTCACTGCTTTTTGCAGTTGATGTTGTCCTGTTTGCTTCATCAGGCCGTGATCTTCAGCTCTTTCTGAATCGGTTCGCAGCTGAGTGTGAAGCGGCTGGGATGGGAATCAGCATCTCCAAATCCATGGTCCTCAGCTGGAAAAGGGTTGATTGCCCTCTCTCATGGTTGGAGGCGAGATCCTTTTCCAAGTGGAGGAGTTCAAGTATCTCGGGGTCTTGTTCACAAGTGAGGGAAGAATGGAGCGTGAGATCGACAGGCGGATCGGTGCTGCATCCGCAGTGATGCGGGCTCTGCATCGTCTGAAGTGATGAAAAAGTAGCTGAGCCGTAAGGCAAAGCTCTCAATTTACCAGTCGATCTACGTTCCTACTCTCACCTATGGTCATGAGCTATGGGTAGTGACCGAAAGAACGAGATCACGAATACAAGCAGCTGAAATGAGTTTCCTCCACATGGTGTCTGGGCTTTCCCTTTAAGATAAGGTGAGAAGCTCAGTCATCCGGGAGGAGCTCAGAGTAGAGCCACTGCTACTCCGCATCGAGAGGAGTCAGATGAGGTAGCTCAGGCATCTGATCAGGATGCCTCCCTTGTGAGGTGTTCCGGGAGGAGGCCCCAGGGAAGACCCAGGACACACTCGAGGGACAATGTCTCCCGGCTGGCCTAGGAACGCCTCGGGCTTCTCCCGGAAGACCTAGAAGAAGTGGCCAGGGACAGGGAAGTCTGGGCCTCTCTGCTTAAGCTGCTGCCCCAGTGACCTGACCTCGGATAAGTGGAAGAGGATGGATGGATGGATGGATGGATGAATGGATGGATGGATAATCAGCTCTGGACAGGCCATCAGTTTATCACAGAGCACACAACCATTCATTTATATTGAACAGATTTAAATAACTCTAAATATGTCTTTGGTGTGTGGGCACAAAAACAAATGCATGCATCCCACTGCACACAGGCTGCATCCAGGCTGGCAATTTGATTCAGGGGCTGTAGGCAGCAATGCTAACCACTGCTTCACTGTGCTGCCCTAGCATTAATACTGTCACAAACAGGAGGGTATACAAGACGCACCTGGACAGAGTACTATACACAATTACAGTTTGCTCTTCTTCAAACCAAATATCTGACAAACGTTTTACTTTACATGACATGCTAGGTTGACTCAAGAACAAGCTAGCTTTGTTGCATTTCCAAAAGAATATCATCATGGAGTAAACATACAGTATAAATTTACAAAATGCAAGTAGACATTTTTGGCAAACTCTCAAATATCCATGCAAAGGCAAAAAGTTGTTCTTACTGGATCTTAGGCTGAATCATCAGATGGTAGGCTGAGGAGTGTGTTCCCACAATAATTGGATTACACCTTCACATCTGTCTTTTTTTACTTAAATTCACTTTTTCAAATGTTCACACAACATTAAGAAGAATATTATCCAAAACAAGAAAAGCTTTATTAAACTGCAATGTCAACAGAAATGGAGCCAGTCCTAATCAATGCTTCCAGCATTGTCTCTACTGAAGTGGGCAATCTCAGGAACTTCTTAAATGTGCTTCTTTCACTTCTTGATAAATCTTCATTTTTGGCCAAAATTACCTCCTTTGCTGAAAACAGTCTGGGTAATGTCCTTTCATCCCTTCTTAACTTGTTAAATGATTTACTTGAACTTCTTTGAGGGATCCCAAAGTGATTCTCCATAGACTTGTCAAACTCCGGCTGCACGCAAGCTTTTGCTTTGGCTGCTGTTATGCTCCCCAGACAGCAAAATAATGTAGTGTGGGATATGTGATCACTCAGGCAATTAATTATTATTACAATGCTGGTAATTAATTAAAACAATCAACAAGACTCCCCTCCAAGGGATACCAGTTCACATTGAGTGAGGAATCTCTGTTTTTGGTAGACAGTAGAATTCTTGGCCAGGAAGCAGGAAATGTGAAAAGATTGGTACAATTTATGAACAAAGCTTATAAATCAGAGAAAGAGTACATTTTTTATTATTGTTGATTTTATTTGAAGAAAATAACATTCCATACAGCCAAGTCTAACTAATATAAATAAAATAACATTATAAAGTCAGACTTAACAAACCAAAATTCAACCCTCACCCAAGAGAAAGAAAGGAGCAAGAGAAAATCTTTAAAAACCAACAAACAAAGGAGAATGTCCATTTCCCCAATGGCAATGCTTATTCTAATTTTTTTAATTAGATCTTGCCATACCTTTAAAAGTGTAGAACATATCTTGTAAGTGAGAATTAGATTTTTTCCAGTTTCAAACAGTATAAAACATCAGATACCTGCTGACTTATAACAGGCGGGCTGGGATTCTTCCAATTGAGCAAGATGAGTCTACTTGCTTGTATTATGATATAAGCAATTACAGTTTGCTTGTCCTTTTCCTCTTTAAGCTCATCCGGGAGTACACCAAACACATCTGTTAGTGGATTAGGAGGGATTGTAACACCAACTCTGTCTGATAGCCATTCAAAGATTTTTGTCCAGAATGACATCAATTTGGTACATGCCCAAAACATGTTGCCCAGTGAGGCTGGAGCTCGATTGCAACATTCACAATTTTAAATGAGATAAATGTGATCGATAAAAGATTTTAAGTTGAATAATTAAATGTTTTGTGCATATAGAGCTAGGGTGTATTCTATGCATGATTTCCTTCCACTTCTTTTCAGAGATGTCAAGTGAACGATCCTTTTCCCCATTGTACACTGGTTATCTTTGAAAGGAAGAGACTGTAAAATATTTTTAGATATTATTGAGATGCTGTCTAAGTCAAGACTGATCAGTATTTCTTCTGGAACAGAAATGGGTGGGAGGTGAGGAAATTTGGGCAGGATTCTTTTAGCAAAGTTTCTGACTTGAAAGTAGTGGAAAAATTGTGTTGATGGGAAGTTAAATTTGAAGAGTAAGCGGTAGGAAAGGGTGATTATCTTGTAGAGGTGCAACAGATAAAGCTTCTCTGCCTTAAAGTGCTTCTGGCATTGGTTCCATATTCTGAGTGATTAATTTACAGGTACAATTGGATTATTATTATATTGACAATAATTTGTATTTACTGTGGCAGAAAGCAGGGCATTTTAAAGAAGTACAGATCAGGCTTGAGTATTGTGGCAATAGAGGGCACTATAAAAGCACTAACCTGACACAAACAAACGCTAAGGACACAAGTATCCAAAACCACACATTGGTTTATTCTTTCCTCTCTTTTGCACACTACAAGGCACACACAATGCCCTGTATTTTCTTTTCCTCTCTCTCTCTTTATTTATTTCCTCCTCCACGTCTCTCCAGCAAGCTTGGTCGTCCTCTTCCTCCTGTCTCTGGCTCTTGGAATACTGCTTGCTGGCCCTTTATATAGGTCCCCCAGAAGTGCTCCAGGTGCTTGTTGACCTACTTTCAGGTGTGGTGGAAGAGCTGCTCTCCAGGATTCAGCACCGCCTATCTCAGCTGCAGCACTCCCTGGTGGCACCCACGGATCCCAAAAGGGCAGCAACAAGCTTCCATTCCCATGAATCCCTGCGGTAGTCCGAGGCACTGCTGCAACCCAGGGGGGCTGCCTTCTAGTGTTCCGGGTGAGGTAATATTCTGGCCACGCTTGCTCCCCTGGTCCTTTGAGCGTGGAGGCGTTCCGACCAGGCAAAGGCCCTGGCCATCCTCCACAGTATATTCATCAATTTGTGTCAATTTCCAGGTCTTCATAGCTTGTATATTTGCTGTCCAGTAATAAAATTGAAAGTTACTTAGTGCCATGCCCCCTTCTTCTTTAGGTCATTTTAGAGTCTCCTTTTGGATGTGTGGATGTTTCAAATTCCAAATTAATGAGGTTAAAATTGAGTCTTCTTAAAGAATGATTTGTTAATGTTTATGGAGATGCTCTGAAATAGACAAAGGAGCTTGGGAAGGATATTCATCTCGACAGTATTGATTCTCCTTGCTAATGTGAGATAGAGGGTAGACCATATATTCACATTTCAATTAATGTTTTCCATGCTGATGGCAAAATTTTGTTGAAAAACATCTTTATATTTACTTGTGATATTTACACCTAGGGATTTAAATTGATCTGGTAAAATAAATGGGTAAATGTAGGGTCTAATATATTGTGCTAGGAAGTTCACTGGAAATAGTATACTTTTATTCACATTAATGTTGAGTCAAAATATCTTTTGAAAACATATATACAGTACCATATCATCCACATAAAGTGATATTTTCTGTTGAAGTCCTTCTCTGGTAATATACTTTATCTCTGATGCATTTTGAAAGTGAATGGTCAGTGGCTCAATGGCAATCACAAAGAGCAATGGTGATAGGGGGCATCTTTGTAGAATACCATGTTTTAGTTGGAAGTAGTTTGAAATAATGTTGTTAAATCAAACACGGGCTTCTGGACTGGTTTAAAGTAGTTTTATCCATGCACAAATGTTTGGGCCAAACTCACATTTGTGCAACATGGTGAAATAGGTAGTCCCATTCAACCATATCAAATGCTTTTTCTGCATCTAAAGATAATAAGATCTATGTTGTGTTAGTGAGTAAATTACATTAAACAAATGTTGAAGATTAGAAGCTAAGTGTTTGCCTTTTAATAAATCCATTTTGGTCTTTTGATATTACAGTACAGAAGGAAGCACTTTCACAATTCTTCTAGATAACACTTTGGAGAGTATGTTAATATCATTATTCAGAAGTGAAATAGGTCTGTATGATGCAGATTCTAATAATTCCTTTTCTTTTCTTTGGAAAGACAGTAATTAATGCTTGGAGAAACATTTATAGTTTCTATAAATGTTGCTAGTAACAACGAAGCTAACTTATTTGAAAACTTTTTATAAAATTCAGCTGGGTAGCCATCAGGGCCTGCTGCTTTCCTACTTTGGATTTAGTTTATAGCATCAAGTAATTTTCAACATGTTTAAGGTTTGTTCAGTTCCTCTGAACTGAGAGAATCTAGATGTAGTATGTGTAATGTTTCGAAAAACTCATTCGATTGTGTCTTATCTTGTTTAAACTGAGTAGAATATAAGGACTTATAGCACGCTCTACTGTAATTGCAAAGCTTGTCTTTCCCTATAAAGTGCCTCATTTGGAGACCTGGCATATTCTTGATATATTCTGGTTATGTTGCTGATTATCTCTGACGCCTTGTTGGTTTCCAATTTATTTTTGTGGAAAAGATATAAAATAATCTGTCCTCTTAAAAGATCCTTCAGAGTTTCCTAGAGTATTCCTGAAGATACTTCTGAGGATGTATTGGTTTCAAAAAAATAATAATTTTGCTTAGAGATGATTTCTGTACCATTCTCATCAGCTAATGACATGGGGTTAAGACACCAAATATGAAATGAGTGTGTAGGACATAATGATTTAAGCTCTGTGATCGGAGGAGAGTGATCAGACATAACAATAGCATCGTACTTGCAAGATTTGATGTTGGGTAATAAATCATTATCTATAAAAAAAAAAATCAATTCTTGAGTAACTATGATGTACTGTAGAGAAGAAAGAATATGCTCTTGAATTTGGATTTAAAAATCTCCATGGGTCAAATAAGTTATGATCTCTTGCAAAATATATGCTTATTTTTGCAGAATTAGATGCTATTGCCACTGCAGTTGAAGGCCTTTTCAGGTCTGGATTTAAAACACAATTGAAGTCTCCAGCCATTATAATCTTATGAGTGTTCATATTAGGAATAGATACAAATACATTTTGGATGAAATTTCTATCATCCACATTAGGTGCATAGCATATTTATCAAAATTACTTTACATTTAAATAAATTCCTTATCACCATGACATATCTCCCTTCAGGATCAGATATTACATCTGATACTACAAATAAGATTGTTTTTTGTATTAAGATTCACACACCTCTAGTTTTCTTTGTACAGCTGGAGTGAAAGATTTGACCAATCCAATCTCTTTGCAACTGAAACTGGTCCTTACTTATTAAGTGAGTCTCCCATAAAAATATTATCTTGGCATTTAGGCCTGTTAGGTAAGAAAATATTTTTTTCTCTTTAGATCATGATTGAGAACTTTAATGTTTCAGCTCATAAAGCTCATTGTTTGGTCAGAGAGACACTGCTTCTGAACTTTTGGGGACATTTTGTACTCTTAAGTAAAGTTAGTACATTGTTTCATACAGTAGCTTTAACCTTGCTATTATATTATTTCCAGGTATAATGGCTAAGGTGCCTATTATTATGTTGATGCTTACAGTTGATGGGGTAAAAATAAACAAGAAGTAACTTGCTCTTTTTCTCTCCCCTTTGTCCAATCTATTAAATTTCAATTAATAATTCTTTTTTTAAGTTTTATTGAATTTATTAAAAGCATGTAACATTCTATACAATCAAGTCAAACTTAACAAAACTAAATTCGATTCAACCTCCACCCATGTGAAGCAGAGGAAGGCCAACAGCCAGAGTAAAATGAATTAATAGTAAATAAATGAATAGTTCTAAGAATCAAAGTAATACTTATGGTTGAGGTGAGCGATGAGGTGGTTGGCTTTCTCCATACATGTGCAGGAGTGTTCAGTGCGCATTCTTTCTTTTTGTAGGAGCTCATCTCCTTCTTCATCTTTGGTTGCACCTTCTGGTTGCGGGCAGTACTACGGTTTCTCTTCAAGGGTTTTGAGGTCATAGTGTCCTCAGTAGCTAACAAAATTATGCCTGCTGGATCAGTTGGTGATCAGTCAGCCCCTGTCGTTAGCAATGTGAATGCATGGTTTACATATGGCCTCTCTCTCTTGCTCATGCACTTGCTGTACCTCAGCAATGCTGGACTAATAGCAACCTTGTGCAAATTCCAGTACAGATAAGAATTTCACCCTTCCAGGACAACACGGTAGCCCTTTGAAGTAAAGGGATTCCTTCAACCTCTGTTGTGGCCACACCCTATGGGTTCTGGCTATAGGCACCCAAAGCTATGGGTCCTGGCTATAGACAGTCAAATTGGACAGGTTGAGCTTGGTAAGAAAATCAGTTTGTCTTGCCATTGGCTTTTGTTCAAAGCTTAGGCACCCAGCTCATACTTACAGGAGACATCCCTGCTGATGTTACAAAGTCTGGCATCAATCAGATAATGCATAAAGCTGCATTCCAACAAGGGGCCCCACCATGGAGACTGAGATGTTGTAGCTATAAGACTGTCTGGCACTGGCTTTTAAGTCAGGATCTGTATTCTAGCCTTAGCAACAGAATGGATAATATCAGTCTGTCCTATATTGATTGGTCTGCTAAAATTCTCTTGTTAACATTACATGGGAGTTTTCTATTTGTAACTTGACAGCATTTCTTCCACCACTGGTATTTGTGAAATGTCATAGGGCGGATTGCATGACAAGCAAAAATCTATTTTTTTACATGGCTCTTGGATTTCACTGAACTGCTGAGGTCTTGCAGAAGGTACATTTAGGCTGTATGACCACAATCTTCCCCCAGATACATGAAAATATCTTTAGAGGTAAGCCTTTGCTACTTGAAATTATATTTACTGAAATGTGTGAACAGTTTATCTGGTTCATGGAGAGAAGTTGAGCAGTGCAACACAGCTCCTCACCAACTAGCCAAATGCTTCTGACAATGCAGCATCAGCTAAAGCAGCTGCAACTTCTACTAGCATGGCCCTGCAGTTCCCATCTTCACATGACAGTAAACACTCTCAAAAACCTAACAGCGCTAAAAGTTACAATTGGTCATTTTTGGACCTCCAACGTCTCACAAGGAACAACATTTTTTAAGAGATGCCCCATTTTGGTTGCACTCATGAGGAGGGCTCATCGTGGCTTTTCTCCTTCAGAATATAGAGTTTGGATTGGAATCCAGCTGCTAGAAATCCCTAACTTTGATTCTGAGAAAGATGCCATTGAATTCTACTGCATTTTGGCTGCCTGAAGTAATGCTTTTTTTTGTGAAGTCTAACAGCCTAGACTTCTGTGACTTGAAGCTTTCCCAATTTAACGTTCGGGTGTGTTTGGGAACTTACATAACAGCTTTTAAGTTTGGGGTATTTTTAATTTGTGTATTTAAAATCACATTTTTGCTTAATAAATATTTTCCAAAATATATATTCCAAAATAACCACTTCAATCAGCATCAATGTGTAACACCCACCTGGATGATATATCTTTAGACATTTTTGCGCTGTCACACATTATCTATTAGTTAGTGAAGTGGTGAGAGAGATAGCCAATTAGAGACACTGGATAATTAGGGGAGTAGGACATGGAGGGCAATTTAGCTGGGACATTGGGATACACCTTAATCTTTATGAAGGATGCTCAGGGATCTTTTATGACTACAGAGACAGAACCTCAATTTTATGTCTCATCCAAAGGACAGCACCATATTTACAGCACAGTGTCCCCATCACTGCATTGGGGCATTGAGATCCACACACAGACCACAGGGTAAGTGCGTCCTGCAGGCCTCAACAACACCTGTTTTTGAAAATTCACCAACCCTTTTTAAGTAGGTGCTTTTTCAAATGTAAAATTTGTATAAGCACACTTCATTTGAGATATCTCTACAAAAAGTTTCCAAAACCCTTCTTTGAAGAATAACTGTTTCAAAATTCAGCAAAATCAGTCCAATGGAAGTTGAGCTGTTTTATGCTGACAGACAGGTGGATAGAGAGACACCCATACAAGTTAAACTACAAAACAGTGGGTATTTGAGCATTTAATACAAACATACCAAAAAAAGGACCCAGTCTGAAATCTTTTAAACAACGCAAAAGTCATTGCAGCTACCATACCTCAACAATTGATGGGTTCCTCTTCTTTGGAGAAAATCCAGGGAAGAAAATTAACCGCCCTAATCAAGAAACAGGATTTTAGAGTCAATGCTATGTAAAGAAGTAAGTTTAACTGCAACTGAACAGTATTTTTCAAACACCTTCACAAGCTATGGCTCCTTCTCTGACAGAGACATTAATCTCCACTACCAATGATCTCATTTCTATTGTCACCGTCTAGAACATTTGATAAATTTGCCACCACACTAGTATCCTACCCAAATCACAAATCTTTCCTTGTAATACATGAGCCTAGAAGGTACAGCATGTCGCTTCTTTTCATTCAATGAGAAAATTGCAAGGAAATCTACCTTCAGTCCTGGCCATGATTTTAGAATGGATCCCTGTTTTGAGTAAAGTTCAATAAGAATTGTGAAGAAACACTCAATTCATTTTTATTTGGCCCCTCCACTTAAACTAGATAGCCATAGGTAACTGTTACAAAAAGAAATGTCTCAAATAAGTACAACTCTTAGAATTGTTGGAGTACACAAGCCTTTTCCAACACATTACTATCGCAATTATAGAAGGTGCAAAGTACAATAATACTTTTAAATTCAGTCCTATCTTTTCTTGTTAAGTGCATTTTGGAGAACAGGAGCAGCAGTTTTTAGGCATAATCACTGGCTATTTTTTAACACGATATACTAAAATACCAACAAGAGAGGAAGACTGCGTTTATGGAGCAGTGAAGCAAGTTTATAAATGTTTTACATGTATTCCAAAATCTGGAAGCAGTAAGAAATTAAAGGAAACTTTGCAGTTGGTAAATGAAGAGATAAAAAAAGAAGCTGCAAAGGAGAAAAAAATCGGTGTAAGGCATACAAGACTAGAAAATCTGCTGGTAACCGTAGGGTGCATGACAGCATGAGTGTAATGGTTAAAAAAAATATTGGGGAACCTAAAGGGCAGTTATAGAGAAATACAGCAGAAAAGATTAAATTCTTTCAGCATTTTAATTGTAAGAGAACAGTCAAGAAAAAGGTGAAGAGTATCAAGAATAATAAAGGGGATTTAAAATGCACAGACAGTGAAAGAGACGATGCTCTAAACTTGAATTTTTACATGTGGAGAAGTGGATAACCAGCAGTAACAGGGACTACTAAGGAGGTACTGAGTGATTTGGAAATTATAGAGGGAGAAGTACAGCTGAGATTGCATAGGCTGAAATCAAATCACCAGGACCAGATAATATTTATCCTCGAGTATTTAAGGAGGTTATTGAGTGCGTATATAAATCATTGATGCATATTTTTTGGATATTCCTAAGGACTGGAAAAAGGCAAATACTGTATTATCTCGTTATATAAAAAGGGTAACCAGGCAGATCCAAGTAACTATAAGCCAGTAAAGCTAATGTGCATCACAGGTAATTTAATGGAAGTGATTGTTAAGGAAAAGATCGAGCAGCACATAGCAAGAAGAGGAGCTTTACTGAACAATCAGCATGTGTTCAGAGAAGGGTGGTCATGTTTTACTAACATGCTGGAGGTCTATGAGCAAGCAACAGAAGGATACAGAGAGGTGCATATGATATTATTTATTTTGACTCACAGAAGGAATTTGACTAGGTACCACATGAAAGGTTGGGCATGAAAGTAAAAGAAGTACAAGTTCAGGGTGTGTAGATAGCTGCAAAATTGGCCAAAATACAGGAAGTGAAAGGTTATGATGGGAGGAACCGTATCAAAATTAGGTAATTATTAAATTGGTGTCCCTCTCTGGTCAGTGCTTTTTACTTTCTACACGTTTTAATGGCAAGTGATCTGATTATAAAAAAAGGTGGATAGGTTTACAGATCATCTAAATTCAGTTTTAATTTTGTCAGGGACCTGGATAGCATAAGGCGTGGGCAGATTTGTTGCAGATGAAATATAATGTAAATAAATGTAAAGTTTCACTTATAAGAAGTAGAAATGTTAGATTGGAAAACACAAAGAGAGGTCTGAAACCTGAAAGTACCCATAATGAAAAGGAGTTGAGTCATAATGGACTTGTCACTGTCAACATTTTGAAGGCTAACAGAAGGTTAGATTACACAGAACAATGAATAGAGTTCAAGTTAACTGATTGTTAACACTGATTCTATTACCTCTTCATTGGACCCAGGGTCACCTTAAATTGCTGAACAATTCAGTTACCAGACAATGCAGCACCCATTCGTAATATTCATTATTCATCATTTATACAGGCAATATTCCTCATACCATAAAAATGGCCACTGTCAGATGTTTGTTGTAGAAATCAGGTTTACCATTAATTAGTATTGTATTGATTCACTTACTGTTATGTTCAGGCATGCTATTATCATTTATTTTTACAGTTATTTAATATTAATTTTGTTAACTGGTGTTACCATTTTCTGTATTACTAGCAAAAGACTCAAATAAAAGGGACCTGAAAGGAGTGAAATCCAATATAATGGTCAACCGGATTATAAATTTTGAACACTTAGGCACCCTGTACAGTGACATCTGTTAGGTTTAAAAGTATCTTAATTACTATCCTTATTTCTTACAAAAAAGTAACTAAACATGTTATATTAAAATGCTATTATAAAATGTAAGGTGATACAAACAGTGTGTTGGTTTTTCTTCGTTTGTATGAAAAACTACACATTTCACTGGAATATATTTGTTTTTAACAACAACAACATTTATTTATATAGCACATTTTCATACAAACAGAAGCTCAAAGTGCTTTACATATTAAAGAATAGAAAAATAAAAGACACAATAAGAAAACAAAATAAATCAACATTAATTAACATCGAATAAGAGTAAGGTTCAATGGCAAGGGGGGACAGAAAAAATAAAAAAACTCCAGATGGCTGGAGAAAAAATAAAATCTGTAGGGATTCCAGACCACGAGACCGTCCAGTCCCCTCTGGGCATTCTACCTAACATAAATGAAACAGTCCTCTTTGGATTTAGGGTTCTCACGGAAGGGCTTGATGACGATGGTTACGTAGACTTCTGCCTTTTAATCCGTCCATCATTGTTGGAGCATCATGAAGCTTTGTGTAGGTGGAGGTGGCACAGGCCACCACCACAAAGAAACCGGAAAAAGAAACAGAAGAGAGAGTAGGGGTCAGTATGGATTTTAGAGCCACCATGAATAGTTATTATGATGAATTGAACATACAGAGTATCAGGATTAAGTTAAATTGAAGTTATAAAAAGGCCATGTTAAAGTAATGTGTTTTCAGCAGTGTTTTAAAGTGCTCTACTGTATCAGCCTGGCAAATTCCTATTGGCAGGCTATTCCAGATTTTAGGTGCATAGCAGCAGAAGGCCGCCTCACCACTTCTTTTAAGTTTTGTTCTTGGAATTCTAAGGAGACACTCATTTGAGGATCTGAGGTTACGATTTGGAATATAAGGTGTCAGACATTCCGATATATAAGATGGGGCGAGATTATTTAAGGCTTTATAAACCATAAGCAGAATTTTAAAGTCAATACTGAATGACACAGGTAACCAGTGCAGTGACAGTGTAGTAAATCCTAAGCTCCTATATGAACCTTTGTGAAACTGATCAGAAACACTGCCGATGGTGATAGTTTTCTTAAATTTTAAATACATCTAGTCCTTCTAGGGCTGTGAAATAAATAACATCCTTTTTACATCCCCGACCTGAGTCCCTGAAGAAGCATGGTATGAACACTACCTGTAGTATCACTGGATCACATGTGTTTCAACATATTTATAGCAAATCACTGGATTAAAAGTAAACTGACACTTTATTATTAGGTTTCTTTTGCCGGATTGTATGCAGCACATGTTTTTTGTGCTTGGCTATGTGATTGAAGCTTGCAAAGGAGCGAAGCACTAGTATATTTGCTTCTTACTTTAGACTCAGTACTTCTGGGGTAATAATAACACAGGTATTTTTACTTCAATAAAATAAGTATTGCATTAGTTTACCCACAAATTTAAAAAGTAATTGGATATGTAACATTTGTTACTTTTAATATATTACTCACAGCACTGCTTGCTCTCAAGATTGTGCTGCTGAGCTTAACTGAGTATGTTCAGCTCATCAACATAAATTTAGTGATTTCTGAAACAAAGGGACAGATTATTTCAAACAGAGTCAGAATACAGTTGTCCACATAGGCTGAATGAGTGCAATAGACATGTGCAAACTACGAAATCCTTAAGAATCACCTGGTTAAGTGTTAACATGTCCTGATAACCAGGTTCCTCTATGTGTGTTAAACCTAGATTGTCAGAGACCAATATCCTGGTGTGTCTAACAGGAATAAGGGTATACATGGCATTTTTGAAACTGGGTTTTTGTTAATAACTGGGTCATTAAACCAAATGTAGACGCTCTTGCTGTGATATTCAGTCGAGGACTCTCCCACTTGGAGGCTCAATCATGCAGTGAGGAAGAACGTTTTAACCTCTGGATGCTGTATAACATCTGTCTGTGTGTGTATTTGTTCTTATTCCTCAGCTTGCCTTGTATTTGTAAAGACTTGGGCGTAATGGCTATTTGCATAAATCACATTCTGTATTTTGTAAGGAAATAATGAGAGATGTGTGTATTTTCAGGCTATGAAAGTGTTTGGTTAAGCTCTTCATTTGAGCCTGTATTACATGATAAGTTATTGATGCTGATAGACTTGTGTATGTGGTGTTTGATTTTTTTTCTCCTCAAGTTATTTGATCACGTCTGCACCTCATGGAGTTAAAACATATGGAGCTGGTGATACTGGGTATGTGTTGTAAATCACTTATCCTTGCACTTTGTGTATAACTTCAGGTTGAACTTTCAATTTGGTATGTGCATCAGTGTCACTATGTTGTTGTGGATGGCACTTAGACGGGATTGCGTATTGTGTTGTATTTCATGCTCTAGTGAGAGTAAATTTGTGCAGGTAAGTGACAGTGTTTGCATTGTGTCCTGAAGTTGACACTTTAGGTTATTACCATGTGAAATGTGCTTCACTGTCAGAGGCAGTCGTGGGTATAGTTCATCTTGAACTTGACCCATGTCACTGTACGTTTCCCAAAGTGGCTTGTGCAATGTGTTTCATGAAGTCATTAGCATGTGCATGCATCCTTTCTGTGTATGTGACCAGACATGTGACATTCTTGCAGTTTTGTGTGAGCTATGTGTACTTCTTGGCAGGGGATATGCACTACCGCATCTTCTGTGACTGAGAGAAAGAGTTGAGGCCAAATTTTGCTGTGAGCTGGATGTCCAAGTCTTGTCAAATCAAGTTTGTCTTGAAAGAAGTTATAGATTGACTCCAAGATTAAGCTGCAAACGTCAGGGTTGTGTACGTTTTTGCATGACAGACAGACAACCCTTAAAATATAATATATATATATATATATATTAATTCTAAAGGACACAGGTGATCAATTTAATGATGCTAAACCTGATGAGATGTGCCCAAATATTCTTTTTCTGGGTGGATTCTTGCTATTGCATTCTGAACTTGCTACAACTGACTAATGTCTTTCTTAGGTAGTATAGTTACAAGGGCATTACAGTATTGTAGTCAACTAAAACCAAAATTTTGAATTAATTTACTCTGCATCTTGCATTGTTATAAGAGATTAAGCTTATGGTCCAGTACCCTCAGGTGAATGTCTCTACTAGTGAGCCACACCTTGTTCCCAATACTATGCAAATCTTAACAAATTTCTGTGGCTGTGCACTGCTTGCACAATAGGGTCATGGATGAGGAATTTTTACACTTTACTCCATGTCATTGTTTGGAAGGAGACTCTATTCTGTCAACTATTAAAGTAACACTCTATCATTGCAGCACTGAAAAAAATGTGTGTGTCGGTCAAAGTTTCATACAGACTTTCTGCCAGTACTATCCCATATGTAGCATGTGCACAGGCTAATGCTGCTCTTGTGGACTGTGTGAGCAATGCACAGCCTGCAGGTAAGTTTTCTGAAACTGTACAACTACTGGGATAAAAAGTGAAAGCCACTCAAGTGTTTTAGTCACTGATGACACCATAAGAATGCGTTCATGGATTTGTACAAACTAATGTCTTGATGACACTGCCTATAACATCCGCTTTATCCAAAAACTATCTGAGAAACTGCAGAAGTGAACCTTGCACTGCTGACCATTAACAATCAAAGTGCAAGAGCTTCAATGTTCAGCAATATACTGATGCCTTTGCCACAAACCACAACAATACAAGAGTTATAGAATACTAGCTGAAATACCGGCGTTGCCCAGGAGGAAAATAAAGTTGTTGTTTTTTAATTTTTTAAGAAAAACATAATTAAAAAAACACAACTTTAAAAATAAAAATAAATTAACAAACAATGAAGACTCACTAATGTGTTTGTCTTACCGTCTTGTATGTAAGTTATCATCTAGTTGACCTCAGAACCAGCCACCTCTATTTACAGTAATTTCAAAAGCACCAGGGGATTGGTGGTGCCTAAACATAAAGAATGCTGGCAGTCACCTCCAGTTCGCCCTCTGCTGGTCATTCTGAGTGTCAACTGGATGATAACACGCATACATGGCCGTAAGATCACCCCCCACCCTACCCAGAAGGAGGTGGTTTAGGGTTGATTTCACCCTACAGTATTTTAAGTCGACCAATGAGAAACATGTGTACCAAGTGTCATGAAAATCAGTCCAGCCGTTCGGAAGTGATGCTGAAACATACATACATATACATACACACACACACACACACATACATTAACTTAATGAAACAGGACAAACTTTAAAAATCAATTGACGTTTGCACTGTATCTGATCTGATCTGATCGGTACTGCAAGCGAACTATGGTACTTAGCGTGATGAGAGAAGTCAAAAAATTAACCGGAAAGTTCAAGCAAATTATAGAAACAACCAGATTTAAACCCATTAAGTAATTCTCTCATGAAAAGCAGACAGGCATACAGACAGAATGCGCTTGGGCCACAAAATTTTAAAACCATTTCTTAGCGAGTAAATATGGTCCAAGGGTAACATACATTCCAAATTTCAAGTCCCAAGTCTTTATGGTTTGGGAGATTTCGTGATGAGTGAGTCAGTGGTATTTGGCTTTGATAGATAGATAGATAGATAGATAGATAGATAGATAGATAGATAGATAGATAGATAGATAGATAGATAGATAGATAGATAGACACACACACACTAACAACAGCACGGGATCCTTGAAAGTATTGAAATCGTCAGAACTATCTATCTCTCCTAGGAGGATTCGTGTTGCCGACGTCCTCGCATCGTTTGTGTATTATCAGCTAAGCGACTGTCTTTCTTCGGAGGTTTCGTTTTGCCTGTGTGCTGGCCTTGCTTGCGTATCCTCGGAGCTGGCACTCTTACCCTGACTCTACCACTCACTTCCGGGCCGGACAAAAACACACACTTCCACATGTAGATGTTTATATATAATATATATATGGCTGTTCAAGTCACAAAGACAGAATGAGTCCCAAAAATAATTGGGATGTCAACCCGGCCAACTCTATTTAATTTCAAAAGCAACAGGGGCACGGTGGTGCTCAAACATAAAGAATGGTGGCAGTCACCTGCAATTCGCCCTCTGGTGGTCATTTGGAGTGTCAACAGGATGATAACACGCATACAAGACTGCAAGATCACCCCCCACCCTGAATTCACAGCAGGGGTGCCCACACTTTTTCGGCTTGCAAGCTACTTTTAAAATGGCCAGGTCAAAATGATCTACCTACATTAAATTATATATATATATATATATATATATATATATATATATATATATATATATATATACACTCACCTAAAGGATTATTAGGAACACCTGTTCAATTTCTCATTAATGCAATTATCTAATCAACCAATCACATGACAGTTGCATTTAGGGGTGTGATCCTGGTCAAGACAATCTCCTGAACTCCAAACTGAATGTCAGAATGGGAAAGAAAGGTGATTTAAGCAATTTTGAGCGTGGCATGGTTGTTGGTGCCAGACAGGCCGGTCTGAGTATCTCACAATCTGCTCAGTTACTGGGATTTTCACGCACAACCATTTCTAAGGTTTACAAAGAATGGTGTGAAAAGGGAAAAACATCCAGTATGCGGCAGTCCTGTGGGCGAAAATGCCTTGCTGATGCTAGAGGTCAGAGGAGAATGGGCCGACTGATTCAAGCTGATAGAAGAGCAACTTTGACTGAAATAACCACTCGTTACAACCGAGGTATGCAGCAAAGCATTGGTGAAGCCACAACACGCACAACCTTGAGGCGGATGGGCTACAACAGCAGAAGACCCCACCGGTACCACTCATCTCCACTACAAATAGGAAAAAGAGGCTACAATTTGCACGAGCTCACCAAAATTGGACAGTTGAAGACTGGAAAAATGCTGCCTTGTCTGATGAGTCTCAATTTCTGTTGAGACATTCAAATGGTAGAGTCACAATTTGGCGTAAACAGAATGAGAACATGGATCCATCATGCCTTGTTACCACTGTGCAGGCTGGTGGTGGTGGTGTAATGGTGTGGGGGATGTTTTCTTGGCACACTTTAGGCCCCTTAGTGCCAATTGGGCATTGTTTAAATGCCACGGGCTACCTGAGCATTGTTTCTGACCATGTCCATCCCTTCATAAACACCATGTACCCATCCTCTGATGGCTACTTCCAGCAGGATAATGCACCATGTCACAAAGCTCGAATCATTTCAAATTGGTTTCTTGATCATGACAATGAGTTCTCTGTACTAAAATGGCCCCCACAGTCACCAGATCTCAACCCAATAGAGCATCTTTGGGATGTGGTGGAACGGGAGCTTCGTGCCCTGGATGTGCATCCCACAAAACTCCATCAACTGCAAGATGCTATCCTATCAATATGGGCCAACATTTCTAAAGAATGCTTTCAGCACCTTGTTGAATCAATGCCACGTAGAATTAAGGCAGTTCTGAAGGCTAAAGGGGACAAACACTGTATTAGTATGGTGTTCCTAATAATCCTTTAGGTGAGTGTATATGTATATATATATATATATATATATATATATATATATATATATATATATATATATATATATATATATATATATATATATATATATATATATATATATATATATATATATATATATATATATATATATATATATATATATATATACACAGTTAGGTCCATAAATATTTGGACAGAGAAAACTCTTTTTCTAATTTTGGTTCTGTACATTACCACAATGAATTTGAAATGAAACAACTCAGATACATTTGAAATGCAGACTTTCAACTTTAATTCAGTGGGTTGAACAAAAAGATTGCATAAAAATGTGAGGCAACTAAAGCATTTTTTCAGGGGCTCAAAAGTAATTGGACAAATTAAATAACTGGAAATAAAATGTTAATTTCTAATACTTGGTTGAAAACCCTTTGCTGGCAATGACAGCCTGAAGTCTTGAACTCATGGACATCACCAGATGCTGGGTTTCCTCCTTTTTAATGCTCTGTCAGCCTTTACTGCAGCGGCTTTCAGTTGTTGTTGTTGTTTGTGGGCCTTTCTGTCCGAAGTTTAGTCTTCAGCAAGTGAAATGCATGCTCAATTGGGTTAAGATCAGGTGACTGACTTGGCCATTGAAGAATTTTTTACTTCTTTGCTTTAATAAACTCCTGGGTTGCTTTGGCTGTATGTTTTGGGTCATTGTCCATCTGTATCATGAAATGCCGCCCAATCAATTTGACTGAATTTAGCTGGATTTGAGCAGACAGTATGCCTCTGAACACCTCAGAATTCATTCGGCTACTTCTGTCCTCTGTCACATCATCAATAAACACTAGTGTCCCAGTGCCACTGGCAGCCATGCACGCCCAAGCCACCACACTGCCTCCACCGTGTTTTACAGATGATGTGGTATGCTTTGGATAATGAGCTGTTCCACGCCTTCTCCATACTTTTTTCTTGCCATCTTTCTGGTAGAGTGGCTTGCACCTTGCAGTGCACCCTCTGTATTTACTTTCATGCAGTCTTCTCTTTATGGTAGACTTGGATATCAATACGCCTACCCCCTGAAGAGTGTTGTTCACTTGGTTGGCTGTTGTGCAGGCATTTCTCTTCACCATGGAAATGATTCTGTGTTTTCTATAATTTGCATGAACTTTCCGGTTAATTTTGTGACTTCTCTCATTGCGCTAAGTACCATAGTTCGCTTGCAGTACCGATGTATTTATGCAAATCCAACAGAGTGGCTGTGGGTCGAGAGCCTGGGGTCAGGGCCTTCCTCATTCCCTCACCAACCCCTGTTCGAGTTAGTCTACGTCTTACCATGTGTTGCAGTGCACCCTGCCTCCGCTTAGTTAGCGATACCTGCTTGTTCAACAGACATTATCATCTACAGATTGTTAAGGAGTAATGTTTGACATTTTTGAGAGAGAGATCAGAGCTGTGTGTGTTTGACAGGGTAGCTGCCTTTGCCAGAGACATCACGGGCATGTGCTTTTCTCCCCACGTGGGGAACGCTTTCCCATCAGAGTTGAACACGATCAGATACAGTGCAAACGTCAATTGATTTTTAAAGTTTGTCCTGTTTCATTAAGTTAATGTATGTGTGTGTGTGTGTGTATGTATATGTATGTATGTTTCAGCATCACTTCCGAACGGCTGGACTGATTTTCATGACACTTGGTACACATGTTTCTCATTGGTCAACTTAAAATACTGTAGGGTGAAATCAACCCTAAACCACCCCCTTCTGGGTAGGGTGGGGGGTGATCTTACGGCCATGTATGCGTGTTATCATCCAGTTGACACTCAGAATGACCAGCAGAGGGCGAACTGGAGGTGACTGTCAGCATTCTTTATGTTTAGGCACCACCAATCCCCTGGTGCTTTTGAAATTACTGTAAATAGAGGTGGCTGGTTCTGAGGTCAACTAGATGATAACTTACATACAAAATGGCAAGACAAACACATTAGTGAGTCTTCATTGTTTGTTAATTTATTTTTATTTTTAAAGTTGTGTTTTTTTAATTATATTTTTCTTAAAAAATTAAAAAACAACAACTTTATTTTCCTCCTGGGCAACGCCGGTATTTCAGCTAGTATTCTATAACTCTTGTATTGTTGTGGTTTGTGGCAAAGGCATCAGTATATTGCTGAACATTGAAGCTCTTGCACTTTGATTGTTAATGGTCAGCAGTGCAAGGTTCACTTCTGCAGTTTCTCAGATAGTTTTTGGATAAAGCGGATGTTATAGGCAGTGTCATCAAGACATTAGTTTGTATAAATCCATGAACGCATCCTTATGGTGTCATCAGTGACTAAAACACTTGAGTGGTTTTCACTTTTTATCCCAGTAGTTGTACAGTTTCAGAAAACTTACCTGCAGGCTGTGCATTGCTCACACAGTCCACAAGAGCAGCATTAGCCTGTGCACATGCTACATATGGGATAGTACTGGCAGAAAGTCTGTATGAAACTTTGACCGACACACATATATAGTGTATATAGTGTATATATATATACACACTGAGTATACTTTATACATAAAATATATGTTGTCATAACTTGCATAACTTGCATAACTGAATAACCTTTATGGCACAATAACAATTCAATGCATTTATGGTCACTACAGCACAGGGGACTGGGCAGTCTAATGGTCTGGAATCCCTACAGGTTTTATTTTTTTCTCCAGCCGTCTGGAGTTTTTTTTTCTGTCCACCCTGGCCATTGGACCTTACTCTTATTCTATGTTAATTAATGTTGACTTATTTTATTTTCTTACTGTGTCTTTTATTTTTCTATTCTTCATTAAGTAAAGCGCTTTGAGCTACTTTTTGTATGAAAATGTGCTATATAAATAAATGTTGTTGTTGTTGTTGTTGTTGTTGTTGTTGTTGGATTTAATAATGTTCATGTGGGAAAAAGCTTACTTGCATAAATAAGTAGAGCTAAATAATGCAGTCAAGGAGCTTTTGAATTCAGCCAAGTGACAAATGACGGCTGTCCGATTAACTGCGATTTTAGTTCCCTCTCCTTTCTCTTTCTCAGATCGCTTTTCTAAAGGAAGTCAGTTTCGTAGTTTTTATGAACAGATCGAAAGTGCCTTTCCACATTTTCCTTCTTTGGAATAGCAATGATAGATTGACAGATCAGACAAACACACTTTGATTGTGACATTGTGAGAAAAAAAATCCTCTTCCAGTTCCACACAGATCTCAGACTGGCTGCCCTGTATGTCAATCAAGTGGCAAATGCTACAGGAAGGAATATATTTGATAGAATAACATTTAAAAAAAATGTTTTTTTGAATGCAACGCGATCTACCTGCACTATCTTTGCGATTTGCTGGTCGATCGCAATCGACGCATTGGGCACCCCTGCCCTACAGTATTTTTAGTTGACCAATGAGAAACATGTGTACCAAGTGTCATGAAAATCGCTCCAGCCATTCGGAAGTGATGCTGGAACATACATACATACACACATTGACTTTTATATATAGATTGTTTATCAGATTGTTTCTATCCAAGGATAGCAGAGATTTTCTCCAGGTCCATTTGAAAAACCAGAATGTGAAAAAAATGAAAATATCAGTACAGAGTGTCATAATAAAATACAAAAGATATAATTGACAAATGCAATGCAAATGTAAAGGAAAACGTCTTAGAAATAGCGTAAAGACATCTTATATGAAGCATAGTTAAAGCAGTTACCTTTTTAAACTGTAGAAATTCAAGCTTGCACTACCACAAACATTTTAACTTTGGCTTGAGGAGGATGGCACTGTGTGACACACATCTAGGACGGGCCTGCTGGACATCATGTTTGTCTGGTCAAAACGTCAAGTACCTCCATAGCCACCTGTCACTAAGAAAGTTAGCATCGAGACGCGTTTATTTTAGTTACAATGCATGCATTAGACCCCCTTCAATTTTTCACTCTTTTTTATATTGCAGCCATTTGCTAAAATCATTTAAATTAATTTTTTTTCCTTATTAATGTACACACAGCATCCCATATTAACAGACAAAAAAAATAATTTTTAAAATTGTTGCAGATTTATTAAAAAAGAAAAACTGAAATATCACATGGTCCTAAGTATTCAGACCCTTTGCTCAGTATTTAGTAGAAGCACCCATTTGAGCTAATACAGCCATGAGTCTTCTTGGGAAAGATGCAACAAGTTTTTCACACCTGGATTTGGGGATCCTCTGCCATTCCTCCTTGCAGATCCTTTCCAGTTCTGTCAGGTTGGATGGTAAACGCGTTGGTGGACAGCCATTTTAGGTCTCTCCAGAGATGCTCAATTGGGTTTAAGTCAGGGCTCTGGCTGGGCCATTCGAGAACAGTCACAGAGTTGTTATGAAGCCACTCCTTCGTTATTTTAGCTGTGTGCTTAGGGTCATTGTCTTGTTGGAAGGTAAATTTTCGGCCCAGTCTGAGGTCCTTAGCACTCTGGAGAAGGCTTTTGTCCAGGATATCCCTGTACTTGGCCACATTCATCTTTCCCTCGATTGCAACCAGTCGTCCTGTCCCTGCAGCTGAAAATACCCCACAGCATGATGCTGCCACCGCCATGCTTCACTGTGGGGACTGTATTGGACAAGTGATGAGCAGTGCCTGGTTGTCTCCACACATACCGCTTAGAATTAAGGCCAAAAAGTTCTATCTTGGTCTCATCAGACCAGAGAATCTTATTTTTCACCATCTCAGAGTCCTTCAGGTGTCTTTTAGCAAACTCCATGCGGGCTGTCATGTGTCTTGCCTCTCCTCAGTGTGTGGAGACAACCATGCACTGCTCATCATGAAGGATTGGTTATTGTTGTGATTTATTATTGGAGTATTGTGTTTATTTATGAGTAGTGTAGAGTGGAGGCTGCTTGGTGCACATAATTATAATAATAAAAATAATTATTGTAGCACTTTTACCTGGTGTCTGGCGTGGTACCTGAGGGTTCAAGGGAACGATATTGCCCCCAACTGCTACTATATATATATATATATATATATATTGTCAACAGCACCCGGGCACAGACAGGCAGACATCTTGTTTTGCACAAACCACCACACGTTTATTTACACTATATACAATTGTTTGGTCACAAAGACCCCAGTCCTTTGGTCACACAGACCCACACAAGTGCACAAACCCCTTCCCAAAGTCCTGGCCTCACGATGCCTTGCTTCGGGCCGCCTTCATCCTCTCTGCTCCTGCCTTGTCCTACTTCCACCCGACTCCAGCCTAGAATGTATGAAGGACGGCCCCTTTTATAGAGTGCCCGGATGAGCAGCAGGTGTTCCCGGCATTCCTCTGTTGGACACGCCTCAGCGTGGCGGAAGTGCCGGCTGTCCTCCTGACAGCCCTCCGGGTAACACCAAAGGTCTTCCCCCCAGCACTTCCTGGTGTGGCGGAAGTGCTGGGGCAACAAGTCTCCAAGACAACGGGGCTCCTCCTGGCGGTGACCACGGGCCCCTACAGGGAAGGGCTTCCATGCCCTTGACCCATGGCCCCCAAAGCAACCCGGAAGGCAAACCCCACGTGATCCAGGCAGGGCTCTGACCCTCTTCCGGTCCCTCCTGGCGTCCCGGCCGGGTCATGTATATATATATATATACTGTGGAGAATGGCCAGCTGTTTATCCCAGACCAATACCCCCAAGCCGCCAGGTGGAGCCCTCCTTGCAGCATGGAGGTCCCCAGAAGACCAGCAGGGCATCATGGACAATGGAGTTTTTATGCACCGCCCTGCTGGATGCCATGGGGGCCACGAGAGGGAGCTGCAGGGAGGACCGAAGAGTTCTTTGTGCCCTTTGACCCGGAAGTTCATCATAGGAAGAGCGACGGGCTTCCGGGGTGAGAAAAAGCATTGTTTACCCTGACCCAGAAGGAATAAGGACTTATGGACTGTTGGATTGGGAACACTTCCGGGTCGGGGGATATAAAAGGACTGTGGGAACTCCCAGACGGCGAGCTGAGTTGGGAGGCAGGGTGGCTAAGTGTCTGGGAGTGGAGGATTGGTTTATTGATTATTGTTATTGAGTATTGTGGAGAGTATTGTGCACATAATTATTATAATAATTATTTGGACTTTTATCTGGTGTCTGACGTGTGGTCCGAGGGTACAAGGGTGCGAGAAAACCCTAATTCTGTCACAATACACACACACATACATCCACATATATATATATATATATAATCTATATATAATCTATATATATATATATAATCTACATATATATATATATATATATATATATATATATATATATAAACTGCTCAAAAATTAAAGGAACCCTTTAAAACACATCAGATCTCAATGGGAAAAAGAAATCCTCCTGGATATCTATACTGATATAGACTGGGTAATGTGTTAGGAACGAAAGGATGCCACATCGTTTGATGGAAATGAAAATGATCAACCTACAGAGCCCTGAATTCAAAGACACCCCAAAAATCAGAGTGAAAAAATTATGTCACAGGCAGGTCCATTTTGCCAAAATTTAATTGCAGCAACTCAAAATTGTACGCAGCACTTTGTATGGCCCCTGTGTTCTTGTATGCCTGACAACATCGGTGCATGCTTCTAATGAGATGACAGATGGTGTTGTGGGGGATCTCCTCCCAGATCTGGACCAGGGCATCACTGAGCTCCTGGACAGTCTGAGGTGCAACCTGGTGGCATTGGATGGACCAAAACATAATGTCCCAGAGGTGTTCTATTGGATTTAGGTCAGGAAAGTGTGGTGGCCAGTCAATGGTATCAATTCCTTCATCCTCCAGGAACTGCCTGCATACTCTCACCACATGAGGCCAGGAATTGTCGTGCACCAGGAGCCACTGTACCAGCATAGGGTCTGACAATGGGTCCAAGGATTTCATCCTGATACCTAATGGCAGCCAAGGTGCCTTTGTCAAGCCTGTAGCGGTCTGTGTGACCCTCCATGGATATGCCTCCCCAGACAATCATTAACCCACCACCAAACTGCTCATGCTGAATGATGTTACAGGCAGCATAATGTTCTCCATGGCTTCTCCAGACCCTTTCACTTCTGTCACGTGCTCAGGGTGAACCTGCTCTCATCTGTAAAAAGCACAGGACACCAGTGGTGCATCTGCCAATTCTGGTATTCTATGGCGAATGCCAATCGAGCTGCATGCTGCTGGGCAGTGAGCTCAGGGCCCATTAGAGGACATGGGGCCTTTGGGTCACCCTCATGAAGTCTTTCTGGTTGTTTGGTCAGAGACATTCACACCAGTGGCCTGCTGGAGGTCATTTTGTAGGGCTCTGGCAGTGCTCATCCTGTTCCTCCTTGCCCAAAGGAGCAGATACTGGTCCTGCTGATGGGTTTTGGACCTTCTATGGCCCTCTCCAGCTCTCCTAGAGTAACTGCTTGTCTCCTAGAATCTCCTCCATGCCCTTGAGACTGTGCAGGGAGACACAGCAAACCTTCTGGCAATGACACATATTGATGTGCCATCCTGGAGAAGTTGGACTACCTGTGCAACCTCTGTAGGGTCCAGGTATCGCCTCATGCTACCAGTAGTGACACTGACTGTAGCCAAATGCAAAACTAGTGAAGAAACAGTCTGAAAAGATGAGGAGGGAAAAATGTCAGTGGCCTCCACCTGTTAAACCATTCCTGTTTTGGGGGTCATCTCATTTTTGCCCTCTAGTGAATCTGTTGTTAATTTCATTAACACCATAGCAGCTGAAACTGATTAACAACCCCCTCTGCTACTGAACTGACCAGATTAATATCCCATAAGTTTCATTGACTTTATGCTATACTCTGATTAAAAGTGTTCCTTTAATTCTTTTGAGCAGTATATATATATATATATATATATATATATATATATATATATATATATATATATATATATATATATACCTTTTGGGGTGCGAGCAGCTGTTGCTGGGGGTGCCAGAATCCATCGAGGAAGAAAAATGAAAAACAGTATTTGTACAAAATCTTAATTTATCTATACATTCCTAAATAATTAAATGGGCAGGCTATTTCTATCAGTGCAATACGCTGCTTGTTAAAATGGATGACTCCCGCTCTTACGTGCACTTAGTCCTGCGTGGGTATTATGAACTATCATATCTGTTCATGTTCTATTTAAATTTTAAATATAAGTAATTTTTATTTAGTCGACAGAAATATGCTTGGTAGGAGTGTAAGTTAAATTTAGTAATCATTGCATAAATTTTTCTTCACCATAGAAATTTAAAGACTAAATTCAACTTACATTCCTACCAAAATTTTTTCTCTCAACTAATTAGAACCTTTTTATATCCAAATAGAACTTGAAAAGATATATTTTTTTAAATCTGATCGCGCATTTTAGATCGACTTGTCATGCACTACATCGAGCCCGCGTGCTATTGTGCTCTCGCCTGCCTGCCTCAATAAGTCACCGTCGCTTCGCTCTTACTTTTTTACCATTCATTTAATCATGGCTAGTCACGAAAAAATTTGAAAATGGAAGGAGGATTACACTGAGTATGGCTTTACCAAAACAATTACTGATGGCGAATAAATTATCCATTATTCATAAAGCTTCAATTGGTGATCTGTTTTTCTGCGTTAACCTCATATTTTTTCATACTTCTTCTCAAAACAAGGGGATGCAAAATCGGGATCGTCCGTCACAGGGGGTGCGAGTGTAAAATGAATCGGGAAGCACTGATATATATGTATGTGTGTGTGTATATATATATATAATATACGAGTATGTATATATATATATATATATATATATATATATATATATATATATATATATATATATATATATATATATATTGAAATAGTTTTACTGTCAAATAATGCAAAGAGTACGAAGCATGTGTTTCACCCTAATTCTGGGCTCGTCAGGAGTACACACTCACTGCACCCCCTCTCGGGAATCGAACCTCGGACGTCAGCGCTAGAGGCAAAGCCTCTTGTGTTGTGCCACGGCGTTATTTGACAGTATGTAGAGCGGGGTATATATATATATGAATACACCTTAATAAAATGGGAATGGTTGGTGATATTAACTTCCTGTTTGTGGCACATTAGTATATGCGAGGGGGAAAACTTTTCAAGATGGGTGGTGTCCATGGTGGCCATTTTGAAGTCAGCCATTTTGGATCCAACTTTGTTTTTTCAATAGGAAGAGGGTCATGTGACACATCAAACTTATTGGGAATGTCACAAAAACAATGGTGTGCTTGGTTTTAACGTAACTTTATTCTTTCATGAGTTATTTACAAGTTTCTGACCACTTATAAAATGTGTTCAATGTGCTGCCCATTGTGTTGGATTGTCAATGCAACCCTCTTCTCCCACTCTTCACACACTGATAGCAACACCGCAGGAGAAATGCTAGCACAGGATTCCAGTATCCGTAGTTTCAGGTGCTGCACATCTCGTATCTTCACAGCATAGACAATTGCCTTCAGATGACCCCAAAGATAAAAGTCTAAGGGGGTCAGATCGGGAGACCTTGGGGGTCATTCAACTGGCCTACGACGACCAATCCACTTTCCAGGAAACTGTTCATCTAGGAATGCTCGGACCTGACACCCATAATGTGGTGGTGCACTATCTTGCTGGAAAACTCAGGAACGTGCCAGCTTCAGTGCATAAAGAGGGAAACGATCATCATGTAGCAATTTCGCATATCCAGTGGCCTTGAGGTTTCCATTGATGAAGAATGGCCCCACTATCTTTGTACCCCATATACCACACCATACCATCAATTTTTTTGTTCCAACAGTCTTGGAGGGATCTATCCAATGTGGGTTAGTGTCAGACCAATAGCGGTGGTTTTGTTTGTTAACTTCACCATTCACATAAAGTTTGCCTTATCACTGAACAAAATCTTCTGCGTAAACTGAGGGTCCTGTTCCAATTTTTGTTTTGCCCATTCTGCAAATTCAGTGCGCCGATCTGGGTCATCCTTGTTGAGATGCTGCAGTAGCTGGAGTTTGTAAGGGTGCCATTTATGAGTAGCTAATATCCGCCGAAGGGATGTTCGACTAATGCTACTCTCCAGTGACATGCGGCGAGTGCTACACTGTGGGCTCTTGCTGAATGAAGCTAGGACAGCCACTGATGTTTCCTCATTAGTGACAGTTTTCATGCATCCACATTTTGGCAAATCCAACACTGAACCAGTTTCACGAAGCTTAGCAAGCAGTTTGCTAACTGTAGCATGGGAGATGGGTGGTCTCGTAGGGTGTCTTGCATTGAAATCTGATGCAATGACCCGGTTACTGTGTTCACCAGACATCAACACAATTTCTATCCGCTCCTCACGTGTTAACCTCTGCGACATGTCAATGACTGTAAACAAAGAGAAACTTGTAAATAACTCATGAAAGAATAAAGTTACATTAAAACCAAGCATTGGCTTGTCCAGTAGGGGCACATCAAGGGTGCACTTGTACTTGCAAGTGTGCATGTGAGGACACTGGGTTATTTATTACGGGCCTCAAGGGAGCTGGGCATAGCACGTACATATAATCCCCCTGCGTCAGCCACTATAAGAGGAAGAGAGACGTGATACACAATTCATTCCTGATATAAAAAGCACTTCCTGCATCCAAGGGTCAACTTTTTTGACTCAGTTGTAGGATGAGTGTGTTTGGTGTAGCTCAGCGTTTCTCAACCTTTAAGTATTTGCAACCCGAGTTTTCATAACAGTTTTAATGCGCCCCCCCTAACATTTTTTTAAAATGTAGATGCATATTTTATTATACCTACTTAACTTTTATCGACATTTATCTAACTCTATATTTATTGTTCTAGTATCAGAGTGTAGTTTAAGTTAATTTGTTTTGGTTTCAACAGATATTTTTTTTTCATATTTTTGATTCTTGTTTTCTTTTTTTCACATCTTCGCGTCCCCCTTTTTATTGCTTCCTCTAGGGGCCCGCCCCACAGGTTGAGAACCACTGGTGTAGCTGATTCTTCAAGTATACCAAGCAAAGTAGCTTGTGCCTTATTTGTAAATATGTTTTCTTTATGTATATAAATAGATATATCCTAGTTATACTTTATTTTTGATGGGGGTATTTATATAGTCTAGGTTTGTGGTGCACTTTTTGTCTTTCTTTTTCTATATACTTTTTTTTTTTTCTTTGTAAATAATTTTGGGATTCATTGGACTTTGTTCTGTATAGTTTCTTCTTATTTGGGAAGTCTATAGTTTTTGTGTATATACGTACATTTTTGTCTTTGATTATTTTCATTTTGGGACTGGCAAAAACCACTGTAAATAGTATTCACTATTTTTGATCTGGTAATTGCTTTTTGTGTTTTTGTGCTGAAAACAAATCTACTATTGTTTTTGGAAATACCATTTTTGTGTCTGTGTCTCCGTTTTTGACATTTTTCAAGTCTGATCCGGGTCTTTCCCAAACTACAATACACCCAGAGTGTAGACAAGTAACAAACTTCTCACTACACAGAGTGTCACAGATATCAGCTAATCAACATGGCATGACTAAATATTCATAAAGGATGCTTTCCATGCATCACCTCCTTGAAGCTGATGAGATTATATGCTCTATGAAGATCAAGTTAAAATGGTCAACCAAGTGATTTGATCAAGGAGAGATGATATCAAAGGCAGAGAGTAATTATTTCTACTCCCATAGGACTAGAACATGGAAAAATAAAAATTACTAAGATTGTCTCATTGCCTTAGCTTCAGTTCAAGATAGTTTCAGAATAAATTTGACCACTAGATAAAGGTACTCCAGATAAAAGAGACTAATATAAAAATGAAACTTCTTTCAGACTACTACTGTATCTGCTAACTTTGTAGGTAATGTGACAGATTTTTACTAATCCTCATCCAGTTAGTCCTTGATAATTAGGATATATAAAAACTGAACAAAGACAGGCAGAATTGTGATCAAAATGCTGGCAGGGTCCAGGAGCCTCATATATAATGCCTTGCATAGAATTTACACTAAAACATGGCAGACAGACAAAACTGTAAAAATGTATGTACAGACAAAAAAATTCAGATGCATAAAACTGTACATAAAGTTCTATGCACTCTCCCTTTATAAATCCCAATCAAAGTGTATTTGAATGCACATCCACAACCCTACAGCCCCAACCCAACTCCTCCCAGAATTTTGCCTGTTTCAATATGCAAATCAATTTAAATAGCCCCTTTCATTCAGAATTTTGTTAAAAGACAATAGCAAAAGCACGTGGAAACAAGAAGAATTTCAGTGAATGTGAAATGGAGGTCCTGCTCAGTGAAGTGGAGGCAAAGAAAGAACATAATATTTGGTGGCTTAAGCAGTGGTATAAATAACAAAAGGAAATTGATGGAGTGGTATAGCGTAGCAGAGGCACTCAAAAGTTCAAGTTCAGAAAATCGTACACTGCCTGAAATAAAAAAAAAGTCAATGTGAAAAGGCGAGTCACACCTCACTGTCTGAATGTCATACGGAAGCGTATTAGGGTCACATAGAAGAAAAATAAAATAGGAAGACAGTGAAGGAAAAAAGGTCAAAATGTCAACTTTAATCTTGAAATGTCAACATCAATCTTGAAATTTTGACTTTAATCTTGTCATTTATTATATCATTAAAGAAGGACATTGTAAACTCCATCTTATCTATGTTAATTTATTAGGGTTTCTGGAGCCCCATCATAACTAACTACAGTATTCTATGTGTTCCCATACCCAGTAGTTAATCGCTATGTGCTTCTTAAACGGGTTTTCTCTTATGCCAACAGGAACACACAGGCAGTGATTGCCACACAGAATAAATTACAATCACGATATTACAGCTCTTTGAACATTTTAGAATACTAAGATGTATACTTGATATCATTTTCCTGATGAAATGAATTAAAGCATGTATTAAACGTGGGGGCAAGGCTAACACAGAAATAGCGCTGCTGCTTCATATTAAGGGGGTCAAATCTTGGATATTCCCTGTCTAAAGTTTGTATGCTTTCCTGGTGGGTTTCCTTGCTCATGCAGGTTAGGGGATTTGATGATGCTAAACTGATGCTACTAGTGTATGTGTGTTGCTCATATTCACTTTGTGATGAGCTAGTGCCCTGTCCAGGGATTGTTCGTACCTGTCGCACAATGTTTGCTGGGATGGGTGTGACCCTGGATGGAAAAATTAAACATGTATAAAGAAGATTTTTCCTTAAAACTTGTTTATAGCTAGTTTTAATATCACAAAGACATTTTTTGTGTAGTGATTAATGACAGGGAGAAACAAAACGGAAGGACAGAGGGGTAGTATATTTCATAGAGACAGTACTGCTGTCACCACACAATAGGTGTCTGTAATAAATGTAAATCGGGCTGTAAACTCAGAACACAGATTCTTCAAACCTTTTAAAGAACATTGAAAAATCTTTGTTATGCATGTTTAATTATTCCTTCTATCCATCCAGGGTTGCACCAGTCCCAGCAAGCATTGAGCACAAGGAAAGAACAATACCTAGACACGGTGCCAGCTCATCGCAGGTTGAATATGATCACACACTTACACTAGCAGCATCAATTTAGCATTACCAGATTCCCTAATCTGCATGCTTTTGGAAGGAAACCGAAGCATGCAAAGGAAACCCACCAAGCAGGGAACACCTGGGATGTGACCCCATTACTGTGAGGCAGTAGAAGTTCTGCTGCACCTCCATGCCCCCATATAGATAGATAGATAGATACATGTTTAATTATTAACAGTATACATTATTTAAATGAAGTTAACAATTTACCTGTAAAATATAATATACATACTTTAATGCATTTCATCATAAAAATGATATCAAGCATACATCCTACTATTCTAACAGCACACTCCTCCGGGGATAGCTCTTGGAAATCTAAATTGACTTAGAAGCCAGTTATCATTATGGGATAAAAAATTAGTATTATCTCTAAATACAGGTTCCACTCTAAGTTTTCCATTTGCGATGTCTTCTAACAACGCTAAAGCAGCTATGGCAGTTGGAATAGTTTGGCCTTTCTTTGCACCATTATATTATTACAGATTGATTATAATCAAGTGCCTTCAATTTGTAAATGATATGCAATTCATTTAAGTTTATTCGATAAAGCCCACGTCATGGATGCAAATAAAAAAAATAAAGGTTAACGACAAGAGAAACAGTAGCACTTCTTTGACGCTGGGTGGAGCCCATTTGCAAAACTGAGCAGAAATGTGCATAAGCATGGTCTGAGACCTTTGTGAAAATGTGCGTGGCTTTACGCCAAGTTTAGTTTTTATACATCTCGAAGTGAGCTGGGAAATCGGCATACGCAACATTTCTGTAGAGCATTAAATCAATCATCAAAGTCAAAACACAATACCAAACATCAAAGTCAGAGAAATAAAGAAATTAAGTTATTCTTAAAGCACTTCTTTAGAGCCTGTAGATTAGATTGAGGCAGTTAAGAAAGTGATTTGATGTTTCGATGTCAGGTATAGTGTGCTGCAATCTTAAATAGGACTGGGCGTCATAATTCAACATGACACGACTGATATTAGGCTTTGCAACTCCATGGCACATGCTTTAATTGTGGGACATATTCCAAGCTGCAGGTAAAAACTACCTTTTATTAAACAGTGCAGCTGATTTACTAAGTAGAGAGTTAGGACCCTTTACAAGGTGTTTGTATTCACCTTGCTTACCTTCTCGGTTGTAGAGAATAAGCCAGTGTTTTTGTGATGCTTGCTTTGATTGAGGGCTGCTGCATGTTTTATTGCGCCAAATGTGTTACACAACTAAAACTTAATTACTGGCAACTTAGGACATAATTGTTTAGCACTTTATGGGATGAGATATTGGGAAAACTGAATTTACTAACTGACCAAACAAGCTTGACAGACTGAATGTCCTCATCTCACTTGTACTAATGAAAGAAATCTAATTTTTAGTAATTGGTTCACATATACATCCCATTGTCCCGTGTTACTCCAGTTAAAGAAACCTAGTCCCAGAATAAATTCATAAACTAATGAAACAGATTCCTGGTGTAAGGATTTTATAGTGTCTTTTTTTCAGTCAGTTAAACATTTATTCTTCAATAGTTTGTCAACAATGACTAGGACACAGAAAACAAAGATTGGGATGGGGATCTCCTTTTTCTAAATAACAACAGAACAATAGGCTAGAATCATCCTCCCTCCATCAGGCCCCTTACATTGAACACCCTCTTCATCTCAGGAGCCGGCTGTACAGCTGTAGGCCCAGAAGGGGCGTTGCTTCTTGAGCACATGGTATGGTCATGAATCCCCTGAGGTTTGCCCCTTAGAGCTGCAGGCAAAAGGGAAGAAGTAGTTAGCAACAGCATCCTCTCTCATTGGAACCTCTTACTTCTACAGAGCCTTGAAGGTGTCCCCTAAGCTCATGAGTGTGATAAGTTGCACGATGGAGGGTTGTCAGCTGAATAGTCCTCAGAGGACAATGCCTCTCTAATAAAATTTTGCCTATGCAACCTGTCTTGTGTAGTTAACTTGGAGCCTCTATCATTAGCACAGCTTGTCATGGAGAGGTATCCCTTCAGATATGAGTACAGGTGATAGTCACTTGAAGCCAGGTCTGGAGAGGGTGGCAGGTGTGTCTTGAAATGAGTAAAGGGTTTGTGATGGGACAAATTTTTAAAATAAAAACAGTGCAGCTCAGTCTAGCTGGTGCAGGTCATGAATGTTGAGGCAAACTTATTTCTTTCTAACATTCAGGTGCGATCAGCATAGCTGTTCCCCATTGGCACTCCATGGGTTGTTTGGACAAAGCACCTTCACCCACAACAGTATCAAGGGAGATTGAATAAATAAAAAAAGATGGAGAAAGGAAGAACAGGGAGAGAAAGACTATAAATCAAAGAATAAAAGTCTTGTTGGACAAGAGCGAGCATGATTGGGCAAGCAAGCTGGTGCAATAGACAGGAGGCTTAGCGGTCAGGTCTTGGCCCTGCACGGAGCAAGAGAAACAACACTCTTTGTTGGGGTTGCTGTTTCTCCTATCCTTTGCGAGTTCACCTTCCTTACGCCAGAGAGAAGGTGGTAAGATGATGGAGTCAGGCTTGAGCATCCCAGCAGTGACCAGCTCAAATAGCTGGGACATAAGCTAATTTTAAACGTTCACCAGGGTTGAAGGTGTTTTGGCTCCTGTTGAGCATACCTGATGTATGAGCAGTGGTTGGGGAAGAAAAAGAAAGGCACTGGGTGTTAGGAAGAATAACAAGAAATAACCCCATTTTATTCTGCTTTTTACATTCTTTTGGATTAGTTATTAAAATTTTATTACTACATTTATTGCTTATTGATTGCTGAATTTGGTGGATTTCAACAGGTTTCACTCCTTCTGCCCAAAAATCTCACTGTGGCACACTGTTCAACAAAATTGCAATCCTGCAGCACAGCGTCCATGTTAGTTTGATCTTGGCTTAAACTAGACTAATGGCAGAGCATTGCACTGTGTGTTTTCGAATTACCCATAAGCCATCTCAAATGTGTTGTATTACATAATGTTTAAATTGTTTTTAATTTTTGATTTACCTTTATAAAAAAATGGAACTAGCTAGACAAAATGAATTGAAATTCAATTGAAAAGAAAAAAAAATGTTTTTTATGTTCTCCTTCACATGAATAACTTATATGTCCATTATTGTCACATGTGTGTACATTTGTATATACATAAGAGTTTCTAGCCATAGCAAAAATATGTCCAGAGAAGACAACTCAAAATGCATTTCAGGAAAGAATTTAGTACTGGTTGTGTAACACATTTAATAGAGAATGCAGTTTTTAATGAACTTGTAACAAAAATTGAAAAGGCTAAGCACATTTTTTCTGTATTTTTTTCTTTATTTTCAGTTTTATACTAATTCTTTCCTTGTGTTATGGTGGGTGATTTTTCTTAATGCTGTGTGTATTTTCCCAAATGGATACTTACAAAATATGCATCTCTACAAAGGTTTTGAAGCCCAAGGATTCTGAAGTTAGCATTAGTTTTTAGTTTAATGATAAACTGAAGATAATATTTACTATTATGCCACAGCACTTTCTTTGTTTAATTACAGGCACTGTCATCCAAGTAACAGGATACAATGTCACATCTTAATGTTCCATTGCTACCCAAAATTGACGGATAACTCCTGTTAAGCATGTAATTAAAATCTTGATCATTGTCTTTCTGAACATTACAAAATTAGAACAATCTAGACAAGAACAGGCCATTCAGCCCAACAAAGCTTGCCAGTCCTATTCACTTAATTCTTCTAAAATAACATCAAGTCTAGTTTTGAAAGTTCCTAAAGTCCTACTGTCTACCACACTACTTGGTAGATTATTTCATGTGTCTGTGGTTCTCTATATGAAGAGAAGCTTCCTAATGTTTGTGCAACATTTACCCTTACCAAGTTTCCAACTGTGTCCCCATGTTCCTGATGAACAGTCTCAATCTACTGTACTAATTCCCATCATAATTTTAAACACTTAAATCATGTGACCTTTTATTCCTCTTTGGCCTAAATTGGAAAGGCCTAGCTCTTTTTATCTTTCCTTATAACTTACACCATGTAGCCCTGGGATCAATGTAGTTGCTCTTCTCTGGACCTTTTCTAGCACTGCTATGTCCTTTGTGTAGCCTGGAGACCAAAACTTCACACAGTACTCCAGATGAGGCCTCACTAGTGTGTTATAAAGCTTGAGCATAACCTCTTTGGACTTGTACTCTACACATCGTGCTATATAACCTAACATTATGCTAGCCTTCTTAATGACTGCTGAACACTGTTGGGAAGTTGATAGTTTTGAGTTCACTATGACTCCTAAATCCTTTCAGCTTTCAGACATCCCATTTAAACCTAACATTTTTTCATCCTACTTGCAATACTTTACATCAACTTTCATTAAATTCCATCTGCCACAAACCTTTCCAAGTTTGAATGCTGTCCAAGTCCATTTGTAATGATCCAACAGATTCTAGATTGTCTGCCAATCCACCATCTTGGTATCATCTGCAAACTTAACCAGCTTGTTACTTATATTCACTTCCACATCATTTATATATCTTAAAAATACCAGTGGCCCTAGCACTGACCTCTGAGGATCACCACTCTTAGCATTTCTGAGGTTCCTCACACCATCACCCTCTGCTTCATGTGTCTGAGCCAATTCTACACCCATCTACAAATATCACCCTAACTCCAACTTCTTTTAGTTTTATGCCCAATCTCTCATGCGGCACCTTTACAAATTCTTTCTGAAAATCAACAAAAAATGATATCATATGCTCTACTTCAATCATGTTCTTTTGTTGCATGATTGATAGTAAAACATGAGTTCCCTCTTCTAAGCCCATGCTGAATGTTCAGTAAAACTTCTATTCTTGCCATGGGTTGCTCAATGTTCTTGTTAATAGTTCCTTCCATTAATTTTCCTATGATGCAAATTAAACGTACTGGCAAATAGTTGCTTGGATCTGCCTGATCACACTTTTAAAGTAACAGGATAATATTTGCCATTTTCCAGTCCTTCGGAATTTCCCCAATGTGCAGTGACTTCCTAAAAATATGTGTCAAGTGCTGAGATATGTACTTGCTAGCCTCCTTAAGAGCTTGAGGGTAAATATCATTTAGTCCTGGAGATTTGTTTGATTTCAGCCTATTTAATATGTGCAGTACTTACTCCTCTACAAGTTACTCAGTACCTCCTTAGTAGTCCTTTTTACTGCTGGGAGGTTATCCACTTCCTAACATGTGAAGACCTTAGAAAAATGCAACTTTAAGCATCTGCTATTTCACTGTCTGTATTTTTTAATTTCCCTTTACTATTCCTGAGGCACTTCACCTCCTCCTTGATATTTCTTTTACTGCTAAAATACTGAAAGAATCTCCTTGGGTCATCTTTCACCTTATTTGATATATTCTTATCAAACTGCCTTTAGCCTCTGTAATATTCTTCTTAATGTTTGCCCTCATGTTCTCATATACCCTACAATTCACATTGAAGTTACTAGTTTCATTTGCCCTATACAGCTGTTTTTTCCACTGCATCTTCTTTTTTAACTCTTTTTCAGCTATTAACCTGCAGAGGAGTTTTTTTCAGTTTTCTATTAATTCCAAATATGGTTATGTACCTGTCCTACATTACATGTAAAACATTTTTAAACTTGTTCCACTGCTCCTTGATGGTCTCCACACTTAAAAGTTTATCACAGTCTAACCTCCATAGACTTTGCCGCATCTGCCTAAAATTTGCCCTACCAAAGTTAAACTTAACATATATAGTCTTAGCATCTGCACTCCTCCTAAAATACTGACAATTGTATTATATTATGGTCACTTGACCCTAGTGGCTCAGTCATCTCTACACCCTCAATTCTATCCCGATTATTACAAAATACTAAATCCAGAGAAGCTTTACCCCGCGTTGGTATTTTAACATACTGTGTTAAAAAACAGTCACTGATTACTTCTAATAACTGCCGCTCTTGTGCTCCTCCATTTGCAGGGTTATCCCACTTAATATTCAGGTTGTTAAAGTCCCCCATGACTATACTGTAATACCCCCTGTAAACTTGCCTTACTAAAAAGATTTGCATTGAAATTACTGTCTGTATTGGGTGGTCTATAACACACTCCTAAAATAAGGCCTCTTTCACTAATGCCTTCCAGGCCAAGTCATATGTCCTCACTAAGATGGGGCTCATCATCCAACTGAAGACAACTTACAATTAAATTCTGTTTGACATAAACAGCAACCTCACCTCCTTTTATATTCTGTTTGTCCTTCCTAAAATTGTGTATCCCTCTATATTACACTCATCCCTATCTTTATTATTTAGCCAGGTTTCTGTTATTATTATAATATCATAATTATGCTCCACTACATACAACTCCAACTCACTTGCTTTATTTTTGATTCTTATATCATTAAGGGAAGCAATTTTTAATGTGTTACTCATTTTACCTTCGCACTTAAACTGTGGGTTTTTACTTTTACTCTATTGTTCATTCATCTGGTTAAAGAATATACTTTCTGTTATAGGATTTTGAGTTCTGGTTAGCAATTTGATTTTGATGACAAATCAGTTTGTCTTTTGATGTTGACCATGGCTTTATCTCACTGTCCTTATCATTCAAAAAACTTGCTAGAGCACCTCAAGTCAGTATAGAATCTTGGATGTTAAAAATGTGAGACCCTGAGTTCAACTGTATTTTTATAAGATTTAATGATTGGAGTCTGAGCAACATATACAAAAGCAGCTTATGAACTGGCCACCAATGTTTATTAATGTTGTAACCAGTAGAGGGTGCCACCAAACCTCAAACTCTAAACCCAATAATACAGTCACGAGTTGAAATAATGGATTTTTTGAAAGCAATTAAACTCTTTCTTCTCTTTCCACTTCTATGTGAATGTTTCCCACTGCCTCCTGAATCTATCTCCCTGAGGTAGTGGGCCTTTTTTAAGCTGGATCCAGAAAAACTTCAAGTGACCTGGCATGATTTGTGGGGAGCACTTCTGGATTGTTTAAGAACTCCAGCATTCCTCACCTGACAGCACCCCCTTGTGGCACCCATGGACCACAACAGGGTTGCACTTCTGGAATCCCTGCAGGTGACCAAGCTGGGGAGCCTCCAGGAGATCACTGCCACCTCACATATGGGGGATGGAACTGGAACTTGGGGTCTGGCTTCTCGTTGTCCATCCCCTGGCACCTTTGCTGGCAAGAGATCATACTAGCATCTAGCTGGGATACCCTTCTGTCCTCCATGGCACTCACAATATATATTTTATATTTTGAAATAATGCACTTGGCAATTGAAATACAGAAACAGGTACAAATAGGAGATGTTCAATGAGGAAAGATTAGTATCAGGATTATAGATAAACATTTTAAGAGTGATTAATGAAAGAATAGTGCAGTTATCATTATTTAACGTTAGGACACTGGTTTTAGGCTACCAAACCTTGTTTAAGAATTTGGTAATGGTGTGCTTGATCTACAGTATACTAATAAAAAGCAAAGCCCTCACTGACTCACTCACTAACTCATCACTAATTCTCCAACTTCCTGTGTAGGTAGAAGGCTCATTCCTTAAAGCTTACTTACAAAAGTTAAGCAGGTTACATTTCGAAATTCTACGCGTAACGGTCATAACGGTCAACAACGTCCGCCCTGTTAAACTTTCTTATTTATGGCCCCATCTTCACGAAATTTGGTAGGCAGCTTCACTGTGCTAACCGAAACCGATGTACGTACTTATTTCGGTAGTATGACACCACTGTCGGCCACCATATTGAACTTTCCAACGAAAACGACGGGTCATGGTTGAGGGAGAGAGCTATCCTGACACCAAGAAATGACATGACTACGACTATAAACCACATTTTACTTCAAGAGCTACCTTCATAACCGAAAACATATCAGTCTGTGGATTCAGTTGTAGAAGTGGAAAGACGCAGTGCATTATCCGGTAGAGTTTCTCCACACTCTGAATCCTCCAGGCATTCCTGAGCATAATCTAATTTTGAAGGTTGGGGCACCAATAATGTTACTGAGAAACTTACAGCCACCGAAACTTTGTAACGGCATGAGACTTCAGGTCACGTGTCTGCAAAAGAACCTAATTGAGGCAACTATTTTTACTGGCAGTGGTTCAGGGGAGAGAGTTTTATTCCTCGCATCCCCGTTATACCCTCTGATCTCCCATTTCAATTCAAACGCCTCCAATTTCCAATTAGGCTCTGCTTCGCAATGACAATTAATAAGTCTCAGGGACAGACCCTACAAAAGGTTAGCATTGATTTGGGGCAAGATTGCTTATCACATGGCCAACTATACGTTGCATGAGTAACCTCGCACAGCTTGGTCATATTACAACCGGACGGCCGAACTGACAACGTGGTATACAAAGAGATCCTTAACAAATAATTATTGGTATATTTTCCCTCAGTTTAAAAAGGTTTACTTTTCTTCTTAGTAAAAATTTTAAGGCAGTACTTTGCCGCTGCGGAGCGCGGGTATTTCGCTAGCAATAAATAAAACAGAAATCTCTGCAACAATTGACAATAGTACACCAGAGAATTTTACCAGTACAGCCATGCTGCTGACACTGGGAATAACTTGTATCCATTTAAAACTCAAACCATCTGTTGTTTCAGTTGGTTGGGAAGCTCTTTGGTAATGGTGTATTAGAGCATATGGGCCATGAAGGTAATATTACAGATAGAACTATTTCATCATGAGCCTATCACCTTCTTCATTATTCAGTTCTCATACACACAACTCATTTTAGGTATTCTCTGGCTGCACACACATAGCCCTGTCATCTATTGGGTAAATGTTAAACAGTGGTGGCCAGACTGTTTTCAAACCTGTTTGCAAATACCCGTGAAAAGAAAACACTGGTGTGTTCTAATAACAATGTGTTTTCTACCAGGATGTATTTAGTAAAGACGTGTCTAAAGAATTACTCCAACACAGAGATTGTGACTGCTCAATTGAACTACTTACTGATGCTCCATTACTTAAACGGAGTATTTATTCTTTTAACAAACCAAAACATGAAGCTATGGCAAATTTCATTCAAGATCGTTTACAAACTGGATTTATTACTCCTAATATTCAAATTGGTGCTGGATTCCTTTTTGTGGAAAAAAAGATTGGAAGTTAAAATCTTGTATTGATTATCGGGAATTGAACAAAGTAAAAGTCAAGAACAATTATCCACTTCCACATTTCTCCTACTTGCTTATCCAGGACACTGAATCCACTGTTTTTACAAATTTGGATTTCCTTAGTGCCCACAGTTTAATTAAAATAAAAGAATATACCTTGCTTAAGTCTGCAAGTCTTCAACTACACAAAACCTCAGAGACCACACATAAGGTTGCTGATATGAAACATTAGTAGAGAAAGGCACACACCAATATGCTCAATATTTTACACTTGAATTAATCATTCTGACATTACATTAGTAAGAATTCCATTGGAAATTGAGGTCCAACTCCGTCTTGTGATGTCCCAGCAACATGCACAACATATACAATGGCAAGAAGAAACAGCATTAGTATAAATACTTTTGAAATAAGCTGCAGTTTTGGAGAGCTGGCCATCGCACCACATCACAGAAAACAATAGCAAGTTGTTTAGATGTCTGTTCTTGTCTTTGCTATGCCAAGTTAATCTCTTTACACAAACTGAACCTTTACTTTTTAAAATTATAATTTTTTCAAAAATAAAATAATGAGAAAGTTTAAAGTGTTTAAGTACTCCTAAGCATTTTTGTCTGTGTTTCATATACATATCTCTTTGATCCCATCACTTTGATGCACAGAGAATCCTGTTTTTGTGAAGGGCTGTAATTTGAAATATCACGTTCATTTGTCACAAGCACTCCATGCTTAGTAGATGCACTTTGAGCAAAAAAGCAAAACCAATAATAACGGAACATGAAAAACATGTAAAATATAAAGTTTCCACTTAGAATCTTTAACCCACATCTCAATATGTTTGAATGTTTAGTTTTAATTTGAATATTCAAACCTTAATCTAGTATATAAAGTTGAATGTGTGTTTGTGTGTTTGCTTGTCCAGTATGCAAATATATGGTATTTAACCTACCTCTGCCAAATTGTGCATAGAAACCCCTATATTTAATTCTTAAAGTGATTTTGGGACAAAATTTTTCTCCCTGAGGAATTTATTTGGTAGTCGCTTCTGCATTTTATTCCACTCTGGATATATTTTGAGGGCCCTAGCATCTTCCTAATACCTTAAATTTGAGAGTTATTTACATATTGTAATTTTCAAAGCCACCAATAAATGGTGCATGGAAATCCTGCTATCCCAAAAGGTAATATCAAAGCATACCTTTTAATTTTCAAGTAGACCAAGTCTGACACCACTGGCCAGCACAAGACTGGGTGTACATCCGTGCTCCCTTTCTTACCACCGCAGCTCAGTGCACTTGCTACAACATGGTTGAGTTGGCAGCAGCCAAGTAAAGCTTTGTAAACAAAGCAATCCTGCCCTACTATGGCCTTTTGGCCAATCTCAGTGCCAGACCACGTTGCAACTAGAAGTGCGACTCTGTGAGGGTGACCTGTGCACAAGCTTTCAGTCCTTGGGAGATTCTAATCTGATGGCTGATGAGTGTGGAGAAATTGGTGACAAAGGCTGTGGAAATCATCTTCTATGTTTTTCTGGTCAATGTACTGCCAGAAAACTTTGCCTGAACAGTATGCTCCTGGGTGAACATAGAGAACCTTGTCAAATCATTGCATGAACCCTTGACCCTTGTAGCATGAACCAACCTGCCGTGAATTGGATACAGGTGCCTGCAAAAAAAATGGCACGTCTTCACTGCCTCCCCACTGCTGTAAATGTTGTGGGGTAGGCCACATAATCCCAAAACTGTCTGACACTCAAACAGCAAATAGATTATGGGAGGATACAAGGAAGGTGCTGTAACTAATCCTCTCATGCTTCATTTTGAAAGGGCAGTATGAGTCAATAAGCATTAGGTCATCACACTAACAGACTCCAGCAGTATCTTCATAGCTCGCCATTACATCCTCCCACAAATAACTACAAAAGCGAGACCTGACTTGCCTGTATTTATGCCGAAACTCGATAATACAAGACTGCTCTGTGACCAATCATTGTCCAGGGTCTGACCTGGACAATTCAGGTTGCAGTCCTCCAAAAACTGCCTTTTGCCATGACCATGGGCCTTGACAGATTCCAACGCAAAGGTGGAGATGCTCAACTTGCCTTTGACAAACCTACAGATAAGAGCCTGGCCATGGATGAAGTTGGGCTAGGACTGATATCTATTAGGATCCCTGGAGCCATCAGCCCGGTGTTCACCTTTATAAATACAGTTCAGCACTGTGGGATTTCCAAACTAGTTACCATATCATGGAACTCATCACAACCTCACACTCTATGCTGTATGGGGTAAAACAAAGGCAAAACTTAGTAGACTATTTAGTCAAACAGCCCAATCAAAGGCCAACCAAAATTATACAAACCTACTGGAAAAATGTGAGACCCCAAGCCTCTCTCGCCTCTCTCCAAGTCAAATCAGCACCATTTATGGTCAAGTGCTGTAGCTCAATGTTGGAACTAATCTCAACACCCAGAAAAAAATTTAAGTTGTTGGCCACCATAAACTCCATCCATGCCATTGTTGATGCTGAAACTGGCTATACCTTTTTGATCTCCCACTACATTGTGACTGAATCTGGGGTTGTCCATCAGCAGGGACTACCGTCGCCTCCCAGTGGTGATGTAAGCCAAGGTCAAGGTTGAATTAATGTGGATGCTCAGGATAGGCAACTTTGAGGGAAGCTCAAGTCCCTGGATGAGCCCAGTTGTTTTATTTCTCAAACCAGATGGAAGTTGGAGACTCTGCAACAACTTCTGCTAAAAGAACCAAGTCCGTTTCAACTCATACCCTGTGCCCTGAGTTGATGGCCTGTTTGAGAATCTCAGTGGCATGAGATAACTGACCACCTTAGACAAGACTGCTAAAGAAAATACTGCATTTACCAGCCCACTGGACACTAGCAGTACTGTAACCTTCCATTTGGGCTGCATGAGGCCATCCTAATGTCTGGTGGATAGACTACTAAAGCACCACAATGGCTATAGTGGTGCCTACCTGCATGATATAGTAGTTTTTTCCAGCACTGGGAAGAACACACATAGCATGTTCTCACCAGGATGTCCACCATCCACAAAGCTGGGCTTCAAATTAACCATAACAAGTTACCTATGAAGGATTCACAAGTCTAATACTAAATGTGTAATATCAAGAGAAATGTGTCCCACTCCAAAGTGAATTTTTGTCTGTAAGTCACATTGCTGAGATAAATATAAACACTTAGACCCAAAAAAGTGTTTATTAAGGTCTTGTTACATAATGGTAAATTCAAAATAGATTAATTTTTTGCAGTACCTAAACTAAAGTGTTACTGTTTACTTTTCAAAACACACAATGCAATAAGTATATTTGAATATATCAACAAATCATACCCTAGTTATACCATGGTTCTTAAAAAATTGGTGGGCTGGCTCACCACCTTCATACTACACCTACACTCTTTTTTCTCTTTTAATCTTTTATCTAATTTTCTCTCTCATTCTCTCAGAATCCTACCAGATTTTACCCATCAGATAGCGTTCACAGAAAAAATGGTATGGAGAATATATACAGTGTCATAAATTTGGCAGTAAGAGAAAGTAATCCACCAAACAATACGATATCTTGCGAAAATAAAAGGGCAAACTGAAATAATAGTGAAGAAACAGACTGATGACATAAAAAGATAATTAATCAGCCACTTCACAAGTGTGTATAAAGTGCTAGCTACACCCTTAATGTCGAAATACAAAAAAGCATCATTGGTGGAAATGAAAACCCTTGATTGACAATACAGTACATTCATTATAAATTGATGGTTTTGTTTCTTACTGAGAATGGAATAAACTGTAAAAATCTAATATGAAGAAAACATAAAATCATAATATAATAAACCATTAAGACAAAGTATATAAATAAATACAACAACATTACAGACACCCATCATAAAACAGAATTCTTTTTGAAAAAAGCAGACCATGTTGTTTACTAATACACACTGCTAGCATGAAAAACAAATGTGAGATGAGATAGTGAAGAGAATGCAGAATTTTAGATCAGGAATTTGACATATTTCAACCACCATCCCCAATCTTCTTCTTCTTCTTCAACTTTATCTACTTCTTCTTCTTCTTGTTTGTGAAGAGGAACACCTGTTCTAACAGCAATGTTAGACAGAATAGCAAACAACTTAGCACAGTTTGGCTTAGATGAAAATTGGATTGCAGCTGATGATTTATAAAGATGGCCAAAGTTCAATTCCTTTTGCTATACCCATACTGCATACCTTGCTTTTCATCAGACTTTGGGCACTATTGCATTGACCAGTTCTTAGTCCACTGTCTGCGAATTTGTTACACATTTTAACAGGTATGCATCCAGAAGATGCCCATTATCAGCTAATAGCCATCCACCGCTAGACTCACATTTTCTTTCCTTTAGACACAGTGTTGAATTGTTCAGATAAAAGCATCATGGTTACTCCCCAAACACTTTGCCAATAATATCCATAAAAAGTCCTTACTGCTTTTAAGGCATCTGTATATTCAATGCAGAGGAACTTTACGGCAAGTGTAAGTAAACTCCAAGAGGTTAAAAGTATTAATGGGTATAAGTTGCAACCCATTGAATGTATGTATGAGCTGGTGGTTGGAGACACTGACACAGAACTCAGCTCGTGTTCTTGTTGGTTTTCTTTATTGCAGCCATTCTGTCTTTCAACAAACATAACCAACTCGTAGTTTCTGTCATTTCCTTTTGTTTCTTCCCACTTCTCTCATAACCAACTGCAACACAGAAAGCATCTCAGTCAAAGTAAAGCTGTTGCTGCAACATTATACAAAAGATTCTTCAAAAGGTTTAAAGAACATAGACATTATCAACTTATAAATTTGTAATTATTAACAGTTAAAACTGTTCAAATTAAGTTAATTATTTATACTTTTCATGCATTACTGTATTTCACCATGAAAAGTATATTATTTTAAGAGTATTTTAAATGTCATTGCTGTAGATGTCCCGAGAACTTTCATTACGTGAATATACTGTATTCTGTGTTAGTCAGCACAGTCATCACCAGAGGTCGCCAGTTTAATGAGCACTTAGTGATGGATGAGTGTGTCAAGAAACACATACTGTAGATTACGAAAAATTTAATGTGCTTCTTCAGTTAAGATTAGTTTTAAGAAACAGTCATAAATTAATGATTCTCATCATGCTTTCAGGAAACACACCACAGACTGGTTTCCACATTCCAAAAAGACAAAGCAAAATTCAAATTTGTCAAAATAGAGCAGAATAACCCTAACACTAAATATTTTCCTGAATGTTTCTTTTAGGTACATTTTACGTTAAAGGAAAATTAAAGATTTTTAAGCAAAGTTGATCCAGAACTGAGACATTAAACCATACATTTAGCCATGTTTCATGCACAGTGCAATAACGAAAGACTTTGGGTAATACATTCCACATAATCAGACATATTGACTGCCAATAACACACAATATGAAAATGTCTATTCTCAAAACAATTCAAAACAGCAGCCACCATGTTGTTTCAAAATAAATAAATTAGTAACAAGCTAGTTAGAAATTATGACAAACATCTTCTGACTATCATATTCACATGTGCCTCTGGCATAAGGTAGCATTAAATTGTTAAAACTGCCTTTTGTAACACATAGAGCCCCTAACACCTCTGAGTCCTCAGCAACTCCCTGAACTTTCCTCTCACAAGAAGGCACCCTCTGTTGTCCTATTGAGGTGAACAGATTTCGCAAGTCTTTCATATTTGCTACTGGATATTTGTGTATGATTAGCACTTGCTGCGTTGCCTACCCTCTAGAAGGGAAAACAAAATTAGATGCTTCTTCTTAAGATTCATTGTTCTCTTTTTCTCCTGAACTGATTCCCTGCTTGTTGTCCTTCCTACATATCATATTTGACAGTGTCTGCTTCACCCAAGAAACCCTTTACTTCCCACATTCATATACACCATAATGGTTTTTCAGATCAATGCAATAGAGGTACCATTTTAAGTTACCAAAAGAACCATCCAATGAAGGTTCCAGAAATAACCTTCATTTATTTAGATCCATAACAGGCTATAGTAAATAACCATGAAAGGATTATAACAGACTTGTGAAATACCAATGTGTTCATAATCTTAAAAACACTCTTGTCACATACAATAATACAGGTTATTTACAAATTTTCTTGAGCTGATCCTACTAGGTAGACTATTTTTTTGTGATGAAAAGTTTTGTTATAATTTGCTAGGTAGCCTATATACATTAAACATTTCTACTTTGTCCCCATATTTGGAACCTTTCCAGATAGGTACATAGGGAGACAGCGATAGATAAGGCACTATGTGATAGATAGATAGATAGATAGATAGATAGATAGATAGATAGATAGATAGATAGATAGATAGATAGATAGATAGATAGATATAGATAGATAGATAGATAGATAGATAGATAGATAGATAGATAGATAGATAGATAGATAGATAGATAGATAGATAGATAAAAAAGTAGTAATACAGAGAATGCAGTTTGTTGCTTACACTGCTATCGTGGGCTGCATCAGGAGTGGGCAGGAGGAGGAGTATATGAGCCTAATCATTTGTTAAATGGTGCGACTCAATCCACTTACAACTGAACACCAGCAAAACCAAGGAGCTGGTGGTGGATTTTAGGAGGCCCAGGCCACTCATGGACCCCGTGCTCATCAGAGATGACTGCGTGCAGAGGGTGCAGACCTATAAATACCTGGGATTGCAGCTGGATGATAAATTGGACTGGACTGCCAATACTGATGCTCTGTGCAAGAGAGGACAGAGCCAACTATACTTCCTTAGAAGGCTGGCATCCTTCAACATCTGCAATAAGATGCTGCAGATGTTCTATCACACAGTTGTGGTGAGCGCCCTCTTCTAAGCAGTGCTGTGCTGGGGAGGCAGCATAAAGAAGGGGGATGCCTCACACCTGGACAAACTGGTGAGGAAGGCAGGCTCTATTGTAGGCACAGAGCTGGACAGTTTGACATCAGTGGCAGAGTGACGGGCACTGAGCAGGCTCCTGTAAATCATGGAGAATCCACTGCATCCACTGAACAGGATCATCTCCAGACAGAGGAGCAGCTTCAGCGACAAACTGCTGTCACTGTCCTGCTCCACTGACAGACTGAGGAGATCGTTCCTCCCCCATACTTTGCAACTCTTCAGTTCCACCCTTAAACGTTAACATTATTCAAAGTTATTGTCTGTTTTACCTGCATTTTTATGACTCTTTAATTTAATATTGTTTTTTATCAATATGCTGCTGCTGGAGTGTGTGAATTTCCCCTTGGGATTAATAAAGTATCTATCTATCTATCTATCTATCTATCTAAAGAATTGAAAAATGAATTAAAAACCATGAGTAGTTTGGTCATATGGTCATTGCATTTTTACGTGTCAGGATTCTTTCAGCAACATTTAGAACTAACGTCCATCCATTCATTTTCCAACCCGCTATATGCTAACTACAGGATCACAGTGGTCAGCTGGAGCCAATCCCAGCCATCACAGGGCGCAAGGCAGGAAACAAACCCCAGGCAGGGCGCCAGCCCACCGCATTTAGAACTAATGTGAATCTGCTAATACAACTGAAGAGAAGACAATGTAATTGGGGGCCTTAATTCATTCCTACTCTACTTTGAGCAGGTATATTGAAGACAGTACAATCACTTCAGAATGTTGATCTAAAAATCAACCCTAACCCCAACCCAATACAAGAACATACATGTATGAACTCACACTTCCCAAACAATGCTTTACAATATAACTGTATACAAGACTGAAATGAAAGTCCCTGAAGCCCAGACCATTGGCATCAACTGAATATTTTCTTTTAATTCAAACTCTTAAAAGTAACAGTTCTTTAATGGCATTCTGTGGTTCTTGAATGAGTTGCGTGGTTCTTTGTTGAACTATTGTTTTTTGCTTTTTTTTTAACATTGTGTTGAATTTATTAAAAGCAAACAACATTCCATACAAGCAAGTCAAATTTTACAAAACTAAGTTCAAATCAAATCAACCCCCACCCATGAGAAAGAGAGCTAGCCCAACAGAATAAAACTTTAATAGTAGGAAAAATAAGTAAAGAAAGAAAAAAAGATTCCATATTCCTCAGTTTAAATGCTTATTCTAAGATGTTACTGATTAGATCCTGCCAGGTTTTAAAAAGGCTTTGCACAGATCTTCTAAATGTGAATTTGATTTTTTCCAATTGAAAATAGTATATAGCATCAGTTATCCACTGACTTAAAAGAGGTGAGTTAGGATTTGTCCAGTTGAGCAAGACAAGTCTATGTGCCAAAAGTGAAGTAAAGGCAATTACGCTTTGTTTGTCCTTGTCCACTTTAATGGATTAGGAGGAATTGTGACTCTGAGGCTTTCTGAAAGGCATTTAAAGATTTTGGTCCAGAATGTTGTTAATGTTGTGCATACCCAAAACGTTTGGCCCAATGAGGTTGGAGCTTGATTGTAACGTTTACAGGTTGGATCTTGCCCTGGAAACATTTTGGACAGTTTTAAACAAGATAGTTCAGCTTGATAGATGATTTTATGTTGAATAATTGTATATTGTTGAGCTATTGCTTGACAAAGCATAATTCTTGTAAGTTTTCTTTGTATATGAAGTTGTTTTTTATGCTTTGAAAATCTTCCTAATACAGTATGTTGAAAAAAGCTGAAATCTTTAATGTATGGTAGGGCACCTAGCAGAACACTAGCAGATTAAGAAAACTAAACTTAGATGTGTTGTTGTATGCTGCAAGAGTCCTTTTAAAATCACAGCCACTGGTATTTCACACATCTGTTACCATATCTATTCATGGCTATTTAGCGTATGGAACCTGTTATGGATTGAAAAAAAATAAAAGCTCTTTCTGAAACCTTCAAGTGGTTGGGTTTTTTGGGAACCAAAAATGTTCCACTATGGCATCGCTCTGAAGAACGGCTCTGATACCTTTATTTTTAAGAATATACTTCTTGATTTCATAACACGTTCAAACTCTTTACGCCATCAAGCACCACCTTTTCAAAAATGTAGATACTTGTCTGTTGACCTGATGAAGTTTGTCGCTCTATTAATTAAGCAGAAAATTGCATTTAGTTTACACCATGCACATTAAAATTAAATTCAACAGTTAAAGAATATTATTATCAATTGTAACCTATAGATATCCCTTTTTTCGATAAGCATTTTAAATTAACACTGCATTTACTTTTATGTACAGATTTTGTAAATATAGCACTAAATTCTGAATTTGAAATACCTGAATTAGGAGATGAGTTTCAGGCAATCATTCCGTTTATCTGCTCTAAAAGAAAAATGTGTGCCTTAGTATAGGTTTCCGTTGAAATCAAAATATCTCATTCGTTTTGATATAGTAACAAATAATGGTGGCTTCCAATAATAATAATAATAATAATAATAATACAAAGTATTCACAAGATGTGCGCCCTCGGCTTTTAGCACGTGTAACAAATTGAGATTTAGATCGCGAGAAGGCGCACAGAAATGTGGCCCAGTGAATTTCAGTTCTACTGTATGCTGCTTCTTGCGCAACTGATCTTTTTACTTTAGGTTTACATGAAAGGTGTTTCTTTCTTCACTTTATAATGTCAAAAATACCTGCCGAAGTAGGTTCTGTTTTCTGAGAATGAAAGGTCTCCTGTGACAAGTTTGTAACGGTGGCACCGCGGCAGATATTTGCTGCTATGCGTGCGTTTGGATAGGTAGTCTGTTTAATGGTTCACTACGATATTTTTTGTTCAGCATCTTGTGTCAAAATAACTTATTCTGAGGTGTTCATCATTTCAGTCATTCGGAATTCTTGGGGAAAAAAACAGTTCTGATAAAGTTGCTCCATTAAGGGCGAAGACGCAGCGGACACACACCTTGTAAATCTAAAGTTCGCGCACAACAGTTTGTGTGTTTCAATTAACATGACATTTTGAGGTCTGTGGTTAATCGAAAACAACCAAAGACTTTGACTTGCTGCGCATTGCGATCTTTTGTTTAAAACTGACTACAAAATAGCTCACCTTTGCTTCTTGCGCTCGACATGTGTAGTCACTATGGGCAAAAATGAATAAAATTTTATATGCAGCCATTTATATTTGCTATAAGAGCGCTTCTGTTTTAAACTGTTCTAATCGATTAAATCAAGAAACTCAACAGTTACCCCCCAAAAAAAAAATCTGTGAGGATGATGAGTTAAAAAGAGTGAAGGACGGTTATATGGCGGTCGTTAGATGCTGCGTCTTGGGCTTCAGGTATTATGTGATTGGGAAGGTAAATTAGGAAGAGCAGCTGCGCTTTGTGAAGCTTGTACACATATTCGCCCAGCATATGTCACTACAAATCACGGTATCTTTATAATAGTAGACAGACATTTGGTGTGGAAGAAAAAGAAGTCCGCCTGAGACAAGACAGCTAGAGAAACAGGTGTTAGATGACTGTGCGCAAAGTACCTTTTAATGCGTCTTGCCCTTCTCTTCAGCTTCGTCTAAAGCCATATAAGCACAGTGTTTACATTTTGCTGAATCTTTCGTTTGGAATATGTAAACAAAGGCTTTGCGATCTTTTTCATATTCAAGGGGATAGCCTTTTTGTGTGTGTGAATTCCCCTCGCCTCTGTGTGCGCCCTTACATCGCCAGAACGTAACTGCGAACATATGGTGTTCTATAACCTACCCAAAAGTCAAGAGCGCATGCCGCCTTAATTGCATGCGAATTCTATTAGCTTGTGATTTAGGTACATAAAATACGGCAGTCTTATCTCAGTTGGACATAGCAATTAGATTAAACATTTGGCCATAAGAGCCTTAGATATTTATGCTTTAATGAGATAGCAAAAACCACTCCATCACCAGCAAACTAAATATGCGTTAAACGAATCATCTGTCCACCATATGCTTTCAATAAAAAAGGCAAATATGCTTGAGAGATAGGACTTGGATGTAGTCTGTTGTAAAAATAAATATATAAAAAAATAATATTTATAATTACAATCCAAAGCAAACGGAATATTATCGCTTCACAAATAACTGTTAGATGTCAAAACCGAACGTGATCCTCCGGGCAGGTGTGTGTTGAACCTAAAGAGTTTTTTTTTTTTTTTTTTTTTTTAATCCCCTACAACACTTTTTTCCTGTTTTATCAGGTTTGTGTGTAATATTGTGCTTGTTATGCTAAGTATGGGTAAACATAAGCGACCCAGTTGCTGTGGAAATGCTAGTGAGTTATCAGAAAAGTGTTAGTCTGAAGGTGATTTAACAATAAACTTTCTTTGCTCCAGAGCAGGTGATACCTGCCCCCAGACTCATGATTAATACTTCCACAACCACTTCACTTTACAATCTTTTGTAATTATTTATTAAACGAAATCTATTTATTATCATTTTAGCAAACAGTAGTACCAGGTGGGGCTTTATTTTCGTCTTCAGCTTTTGTTTGAAGGACGTTTGAAGTGGGCAATCTAAGCTAGAAAACTCGCTCACCAGATTTTTGCCAAGCATTTGTTCAAGCTCCAAACTGCCAGGCATGCTATTCAGTTTTTTCTCTTGTTCAGACATGTAAAAAGGCTACATATAAAAAAAGAAGAAGAAAAAGAAGAAAAGTTCACATTAAAAGTGAAAAAAATAAGCTTTAAAACATTTAATTGCAAGCCAGTTACAAAATGAACGGCACTTGTTAGCCTGAAACGTTTCTTTTCATTTAAATGTGCGTCTTTGGAGACGCGTGCGCGTACTGCCAGCAAAATGCCAAGGGGATCCTGAAGATACCTTCAGAAAGAAGAAGACGGCAGCTCATTTGCGAGCAAGCCTTTTGACACTGGCATGTATAAAGCATTAAGGTCTCGGACAGCTATATGTCTGCTGCCATCTCCGCTAATCAACCGCTTGTTTTACATTTAATAGCACAATTCCAAACTGCCGCTCTGGCAGTTTTCAATTCTGTTCGCCAGTAATGAGCGCTTACTTTTAGAATTAAAAAGTAATCGTTTTCTTTCAATAATAAATTAAATCCAATTAAATATTCCAAGAAGGAATAACAAAATGAGACAGGAACACAATTCGTTTTTTGATTGACTGTAATTTAAAAAAGATAAAAATAACATCAAGTGGTTAAATAAGAAACAACTGCGCATTGTTGCGCATTGTTGCGAAAAGTGATTTAATATGCGTGTAGTATTAAAAAAATAATATGTGGATATTTCTAGCAAAAATCCAAACGATTTGCAAGCTAAAGCTTCACCGAAATTAATAGTGTAAACGACCGGTATTTATAATGATGGTGCCTTATATTTATTCATTTCCCTCTACTGAAATAAAACATTACGGCGATGAGCTCATTTCAGCTCAGTTCTTTCAGTTTAGATGAGGTGTTTCGCTTTTTTAATTCTGACGTTATTTTAAACATTCCGAAATCCTGTTTGTGTTGGGGATTGAATTACCCTAATGAACTTTTATTTTAGTCACCTGCCAAAAGGTTACAGAATCTTAATTGTGACAGTAAACGCAACGTCGCAGGGCAGACAGAAGCCGACTGTACTTGATATGTACAGACTTCATCTTCGGATAACAAGTTGTTGAAGTCACTTTTATCTGTGGAGTTTGTTTCAGTAACAGAATTGACAGTCATCTTGGTATTATTATTTAGTATTTAATCCAACCCCAGTTTCCATAACTGTAAATATATGTTTTGTGTGATTCTCAAGTCCTACTTAAGAAAGAAATGAGAATCTTTTAGTGTAGCTTTGTTTCATTATCACGTAATCGATTAACGGCAGAGTCCTTTATCGTAGAGGGTAACCAAACACAAGCCCGGTTCCTACAGCGCATCAGATATAAGAAATGTACCTTAATACAAAGTTGGCGAAGATAAATTATCTCTAGAATTATATTATTACTTCAAATGATATAAACAGAGGAAACATTCGAATATCGATTTTGCTTTTCTTCTACATGTAGTCTACTAAGAGTATATTAAATAGAAAATATCTATTAATAGAAAATATCACTAATGTCACCTTAAAATCATCATCATCATCGTAATAGTAGTAGTAGCAGTAAAAGAAGAATATAGCTAAAGCACTTCATTTTTCAACACGTTCAAAAGATTTAGTAAAACAGCTTTTACAAACTGCAGCGACGTAGCATACTCGTTAAATGAAAAAGCAACTTACAGTTTAAACAGTCATAAGTAAAGAATGTGAGTATTTTCTAACAACCTGCAACAAAACACAAAACAATTTTATTTAAAATAACCTTTCCTGCAAATATCGTTCACATTCCCAAGACTGATAAAAGCTCGGATAATGAAATCAATTTTTAGAAAAATAAATACAAACTTACATTTAGCCTAGGCATTAAATAAGGGGTAATTTCTTAAGAATTCAGTAGCCCCCATCAGCACCACAGCAGCCAATATTTTGGGTTATGCGAATGGTTTTCTAAACGACGACACGTGTAGTGTGAGACAGAATGCGTTTTAAATAAAACTATTAACACCACACACACAACATATTTCGTTTTAAAACGGTGGCTGGGTTTTATAATAACTTAAGAAAAAAATCGGACATGACTGTCGCATTACGATAAATTGCATGCTTTTTTTTTCAGATTCATTAATAAGCGAACTGAAACGAACTTAGAAATCCTGTTAACGACTTATTTGTATTCATTCATTCCAGTCCTGAAGCATAATGTCTGGTACTGTAAATGATGGTATTTGTAAAGTAGCAGGGTGAATCCATCATGCGATCGACCATAGTAATCGTGTTAATCCCTGTTAAAAAAAATGCTTACATGCATTGAAATTCCTACATCTTTACTTCATACAGAAATTAGTGCTATACTGCCATACTATTATTATTATTACTATTATTCAGAGTTAATTAAAGAATATTTTTGTTGTTTGTTTCATGCTTATATTTCGTTACTTTAAGACAACAAAAAAGCATTTAGGTATTCTTTTAAAATGTAGTTTCCCATGTAATAATTTTGATCTGTTGGCCACACTCAGTGAAGTGTAATGTGAAGGCCAAGTCAAGGTCTAACAAGCAACGCAGTCATCCGAAACAACAGAATCGCCGTGTCTTGTTTTTCTTTCTTTTTGTTTCAAGTATCTTTTCGCACGACTTGCCAGTTCTAGAGGTTGCTCTGTTTGCTCCTAGTTTCCTAAGCCTTTTCTTTGTTGGACTTTGAGAGTTGAGTAATTAGGCTGAAAAGAGCCTTCGAAGGGGACTCGCGTGGCTCAGCCTATAGTCTTGAGCTCTGATTGGTCACTTCTCAGGCACTAATGAGCAAGACACACTCCAAGTAGGCTGATAAGATAAAGAATGCACAGGGAGTCTCCGACCTGATCCACAAATAAGCATTGTCTACACGCGCTATATAAACCGGGGCAACTTAGTCGTGTGCCTGTCACACAGCCGTCTCACAAGACAGCATCTCTCCACCATTGATCATTTCTTACATAGACAAAAAGTCCGGATTTCGAATGCAGGTCACGCTCCTGTCCATAAAGCACGCTAGCATCAACTAGTCGTAGAGGTATGTCTTTCTAAGTCGTTGGTCAAATGTATTTTTAAATTAATCATTTATAACAATTGTGTAAATAATTTATTTAAATAGATGAAGTATATGTTTTCCCATTGAGTAGCCAGAGAATACTGCAAAGTTTACTGAAACTTATCATAGATTCATATTTTAAAGAGTTCTTTACAAAATACGACGAAGACATTTCTAAATAGCCATCTGTGAGAAAGATGTAAGTTGTAAATATGAGTAATGTTTTAATGTTAATTCATATATTGATGTTAATGTTACTTGTACAAACACACTAATAATAATAACAATAATAAAAAAAATAATAATAGATTAGCATGCTGCGAAATGGGTAGCTGTACAATGCATAACTGTAAAAATGTATCATTCTTTACTTGTCAGATTAGTTGAGAACAGCACATCGTGACATTTGACCATTTTTAATTTTTGGATTGGTCAAGTCAAACCCTCTTCATGAAGTTTTTCTTCTTGCAGCCTCCCATCTCACTTGGCTTTACCCGGAGGACATGGCTGACAGGTTATCTTCAGTAGAAAGGACAACTTCAGATGTTGCATACTCAAATCACGAAAAGTCACTAGGATTCCAGAAAAGGAAAGGAAAGCTGAAAAGAGGACAGCCCGGGTTCAAGAGCGAAAGTCTGGCAAAGAAGCAGAAGGAGAATCGCCGAGTCAAAGCGAACGACAGGGAGCGAAATCGTATGCATAACCTGAACTCTGCGCTAGATACCCTAAGGAGTGTGTTGCCCACATTTCCAGACGATGCCAAGCTCACCAAGATCGAGACCCTTCGGTTTGCTCACAACTACATTTGGGCGCTTACGGAGACTTTGCAAATTGCAGATCAGTATCTAGTCGCTCCACGCCAACGGGACATGAAAGAGCCGTTCTTCCAGAGCACAGGCGCCTGTCTTCCTAGCCTCGACAGTCCGTCTAGCGTCTGTTCATCAGAATGGGAAACAGCAGGCTATTCGCCATCTTCTGAAAACTCCCCCAGCTTAAGTCCGAATGACGCACTGCAAAGAGCATCTCACGCAAAATCTTGGCTTTACTAGACAGAAGCGTGGGAAGATTTCATACCCACAAATCAGTCGCTTTCATGAGGACCTTCTCGGTATACAAAATACAGAAAACCTGAGTTTGAACAAAACTTTTAGATAAACTAACGAATTAATACTTGAAATCTACTTGTTAATTAAAATCAAATGTGAAAATTGTCGGGGTTTTATAGAAACTATTTCGTAACAAACTACATCTGAGTTTAGAATATAAAAGGATAGCCTTAAAGTAAAGCACTTTCATGTTGTTTTTCCTTCTTTTTTAGCAAAATATAATAGAGATGAATATGTATTTTCTTAAAAAAAGTACAATGCAGTATGGTGTCAATGATTATGAGACAAATAATTAAAAACGGGTCGCTTAGTAATTTCAGAGCTAGTGTTATAAGGGTAATTTATCCAAATCACTGTTGATTATGTATTATATTAATATGTGAAGGTAAGTATAAAAAGTATGCACTGTATATAAGATTACTTTTTTTATTATTACTGTATACTTTCGACATTTTTGGTGATAAGTCAGATCAATGGCAATAAAGTTTTGTCATTAAAGTTTCACACTCGTGCTGTTATTTATTGAATTTTTTTTTCTCCAGACTAAAATCCTAACTCTGAGGTGGACTGGCCCCCTGCCCCGGGACTGTACCTGCCTTGCGCCCAATGGTGGCTGGGATTGGCTCCAGCAGACCCCCGGGACCCATGTGTTAGGATATAACGGGTTGGAAAATGACTGACTGCCTGCCTAAAATCCTAACTTACATAATGTCATTTTCTTCTACTTCAAGATCTATACAATTCTTAACCGTTAAAGTACAAATTAAGAAACATATTCGCAATCCTTGGGATCTTCATTTATAATGTTCTAATATGCCATTGAATTTCGAGTTTAGTTGAATACTTGAATTTCGAATGCAATGTCAGCAAGCCAAATGACAAGAATATCTGGAGAGTGAATTCTAACAGTTGTTAGGAATATTTAGCGCAGCCTTTTTTTTAGTTTTTATAGGACTTGCAGGTATCGGAGGAAGCTCTCCATATCTGCTGCACTAGAATTACACACACGTCTTTGCCTTTTATTTATTGGAATACTAATGGATGTTCCTTGATATCTGTGGAATATTCGCAATGCCAACACATGCTAAGTGAGCACAGTAGTGAGTCTCAGAAAATACACCCTGAATTAATGAATTTATCGCATCGTCCTCTCTTCTTTATGTACTCGAAGTTTTATATTTCAGATTCTTAGTAAAAAATGTATAGGAAAGTGACACCAAACATTATTGTTTAAAGTACAATGCTATTTCTTTTCTTTTTTCTTTCTTTGTTCGTTTTCCTCTCCTTGTATTTATTGATTTTGTAGGATCTTGGGCGCGTAAAGTTCATGACAAGGAAGATGCGGCCGTGTTTTGATTTGTCTGGTCAGAACATTTCATATTCATTGTTGAATCTTTATCGTTTAGATTTTTACATGTCATAATGTTTTAAAAAGACTCATAAACATACAAAATGAACAGGGGCGTGCTTGTATATATCATGATTGCAGTGTTTTTTGTCTGATGATTCAGTGATTTCCTTTTATTGTTGTGCCATCTATTGCACTATTCACAGTCACTGCATGATAGCCAGGATACAACCCGTTAGACGAGAAAACACGCCACACTCTTTGGCTTAAATCTAAAAGAGACAAGTGCACGCTCGGATTAAGACTCCTATACGCCCCTGTGGTGACTTAGTTCCTTAATAAAGAGTTGATCATATTCAGCGTGGGGACGACGGGGTCGTTAAATGCAACTTACTCTTCATTTCGGCGGCTGACTCGGTCACTTCATCGATCTGAGATTCCCCGCTTGGTCATTTCCATACGCGGGTACGCGATCCTTTCGACCTGCCCCTGGGTATGAGGAAGGACCCCCAGTCAGTCTTCGCTTATGCTGTGTGGTGCACAGGACCCCAGCACAGTGCCATTGTGGGATTGCAGAAACCTGAAGAATAAGAGTTGTGCAGTCAATATCTCGCTTTTTTTGGCTTTCTCATTAATAATTACAGTAAGTTTGGTCGACTGTTTGCTGCTCTTCTCTTTTCCAAAAGGAAAGCAGAGATGTTGGAAGTTCCGAGCCTCAAAATGCCTTTGTATACACCAGACTAATACATAACGGTAAACAAATATATGAAACTATGGACAAAAACAGAAACCAAAATATGCCCAACTTACTTTATGCTCCGTTGGAGTCAACCCATCTTTCTATCCTAACTTAATTCTAACAAACTGCAATATTAGACAGCACTCAGACAGAAACAAAATCAAGATTATTTCTTAATATACTGTATATATACAGTACAGTATATACACATACAGTATATTTAGAGTATATATTCTAGTATACACACAGAATTGGGGAGCATGCACTCAGCATGTTGCCGGACCCACCATATGACAAAACAGCTTGGGATCCTGGTTGGCAACTCCCCAGCAGACGCGCAGTTGAGTCCCACCCTCTGGAAATGACCCTCTATCTGCTGCAGCCAGGTGTAATGTAGGCATTAAATCTTTCCTTGACTGTTAATTCCTAATTTATTCCTTTTAAATGTTATAATAGCAGGGGTATTTGGAGCTGCTTGTAGTGGGACAGAGTGCAGCTGAAATTACTAAATAAATTTCCCAGGGGGGAAATTTTTAGCCCCAAACCAAAATTTCACAGATTAAACTCACAGTGAGGAACAACTTGACATATCAGTGCCAAATCTCAAATAGGTTCAATGGCGTGGACTTACATATCAAACAAACACACACCTTACTTAATGTATGTGTGTATATAAGGTCATTGCCAGGGTCATCCTCAATAGGATCCTAGCAGCGACTGGAGCAATCTGACTTTACACCTAAGAGGTCTACCATCAACTGTATCCTGGCACTAAGAGTTCTCATGGAGTGCCATGTGAATATCTGCAGAGTTTCTTTGCAGCCTTTGCCAATTTATGTAAAGCATTCAACTCAATTGATCAAGCTGTCCTGTGGGACATCCTGAGACATCGGGGGATCCCCTCAAAGTTGCTGGATATCATGGCTGGCCTGTACACTGTTATTGTGAGTGCTGTGCAGAGTGGAGGCAGGACCTCTGCATTTTTCCCAGTTGATTCTGGGGTTCATCAGGGGTGTGTTCTTGCTCCTACTCTGTTCAATGCTTGTATGGACTGGGTGTTGTGCAGGGTCATGGGGTCCAGTGGCTGTGGGGCATCTGTTGGTGAAGAAAGGTTCACTGATCTTAACTTTGCTGACGATGTTATGATGTTCACAGAGTAAACGGATGCTCTGATCGAAGATCTCGAGAGACTGACCGAGGAGTCTGAGTGTCTGGGCTTGTTAGCATACTGCATAAAAACCAAGATCCAGGCCTTTAATGACCTCTTAGGCACAGCCATCAGCAGTTTGTCTGTCTGTGGAGAGTGTGTTGACCTTGTTGAAAGGTTTACTTACCTTGGCAGTGACATTCATGTCTCTGGTGACTCTTCCTATGAAGTCAGTTGATGGATTGGGAGAGCATCGGGGGTCATGAGGTCACTGGAAAGGGGTGTGTGGCGCTCCCGATATCTCTGCAAAAGGACGAAGTTTGGCAGAGTTTTAAGATCCAGTGAATGCTGATCTTGCCTCTCGCTTGGTGTTTCAGAGTGAATAAACTCTGTTTCAGAGAGGACCAGGTTCTGGTAGCATTACATGAGAAACAGTGGTGAAATGTTGTTGAATGTCTGTGTTTGAGTTTCTGCATGGATTTGTTGAGAATGGAAGGGAGTAGGCAGTGGTTTCAGGGGGGAATGGTCAGGGATTAAAACACATTCCCATACACAACTCTACACTAACTTATTATTAGTAATGTTTTGTTATGTAAGGACTTTAATATTATATATATTACAATAGTGCATCAAGATGGTAGATAATGGAGTGAAGTGGTCTGCAATTAGTCAATTCTGCACCTTACAAAATAGATAGATAGAGGGGACCGGATGTGGGTCTGCGCCCACCCTGGATCACGTGGGGGCCGCCTTCCTGGTTGTTTTGGGGGCCACGGGTTAAGGGCATGGAAGCCCCACCCTGCAGGGGCCCGTGGTCACTGCCAGGAAGCACCCCAATGCCTTGGGGACCTGTTCCCTCAGCACTTCCGCCACACCAGGAAGTGCTGGGGGAAGATTTAGAAGGGCACCCGCTGGGGCGTGGCCAATGAGGGAATGCCGGGAGCCATCTGGAGCTCGTCTGGGTAAAGATAAAAGGGGCCGTCTCCTTTCATTCAAGGCTAGAGTCGGGTGGAAGACGGACAAGGCAAGAGAGAGTGGAGGCGGCCCGAAGAGAGGCATTTTGTGGTCAGGACTGAGAGTTAGGGTTTGTGCACTAATGAACTGGGTCTGAGTGACCATTTATTGTAAATAATTTGTAAATAAAATATGTGTGGTGGTGACAATCAACATGTCCGCCTGTCTGTGTCAAGGTCGGCTCCACATCTGGCGTAGTCGGCAGAATGCTCCGCCTGTTCCAAAGCGGTGACCTGGAACAAAAAATCTCGTTGCGCAGCAGGGGACCCCACCCACAGAGGGCCGTTTTCCCCTGCCGCGGGCGGGTGGCGTGCATGGAAGGAGTGCAGCGGTCTCCGACGAGCGCGCCGTTGCTGGAGGCGCCCGGGACGGTATGGCGTCCAGAGAGGCCACGCCGTGGACGTTTCCTCGGTTAGATGGGACCTGGGAGGTGAGTTCCCTGCCTATCGGCAGCCGGCCCTCGGGGGTCAGGCGTGTGTTTTGTTTTCCAGGCAGGGACCTCCCGGATCCACGTCAGTGGTGGGCGCATGCCGATCTGTGGGGCTCCGGCAGCACGGCGGCAGCCGCGAGGGCTGCGGAGGAGGAGATGTTGCAGCTCGAGAGGCGCCGGCAGCAAAGCAAGGCTGCCGGCAAGCACGTCGCCGCCGCCGGAGGGGTGTCAAGATGGCCGCAGACCAGAAGTCAGACGGTGTGTCTTGTGTGCCCACCAATGACTGTATAGAGGCGGGCCCAAGGAATGTCCATCACGGGCAGGGGGGTGACCCGATTGGGCCAGAGGAGGAGGCCCACAGGAAGTTGCCGGCGACGGAGGCTGACAGACAGGTAGGCTCTGCGTCGGTTAACTTCCTGTCTTTGCCGGCTGCTCTGTCGGAGCTGGAGGCGTGCCTTCAGCCCGCGGACCAGGGGTTATTCCAGGTGCTACTTGCCCTCCGGGCAGAGATGCGGGTACTGGAGAGGAAGGCAGTCGCGTCCATAGTGGACCTGCGGATGGCGATCCGACGGCGCGGCGCTGGATTCTCCAGCCGGAGCGACACGGCAGGGAAGGTAGGTTTCGCCGTCCCCGTACAGCATGAGGGAGGGTTTGCTGAACATGGCTGTGATGCCAATGATCAGCTTCAAGTAAGTAGCCCTAAGACAATAGGTGCGGCGCAACGAGCTGTGCGCGCGGCGAGGGGGGAGTCCGTGAGGACGCTGCCTGGACACGGGCTGCTGAGTGCCCCGGGTCATAGCACCCTCCGCCCCGAGTCGGCCGGGGACGCAGACGGGAAAGGCTCTTTCTTTGTAATAAGGAGTCTCAAACCGTCAGGGCATCCCAGAGTGACAGGAGGAATGGCAAGCTGAGTGCCGGTTCCTCCGATATGTTGGGACGCGGTGCTGGGTGCACGCGTCCGGGTGCTGGCCGCCCTCTGCAGGGGCAGAGGGAATCCCTGAGGCCGGTAGAGAGAGTGCAGGCGCCGGCACGGCGGTTCCACCACCAGGAGGGACATGGAACCCGCAGAGAGGGTGCCGAACAGGCAAGTGCCGGGGTGCCGAACGGAGGGGGGAGGGCGGTTCTGCCCCTGTGTTTTTCTTTATTGCAGGGACAGACCCCGGATGAGCAGTAGGACCCCCTTCGTTGGGGACCTGCCCTCAGATGTCGGACCGCCTGTTGAGGGATCTCTCTGCTGGTGTGCGGGTGCCACCACGGCTGGAGGAGGCTGCAAGGGAGCGAGTGGCACAGAACAAAGGGGCGTGGAGGCCTCGGAGGGGGTGCCGAACGAGGGGGACCCGGGGTGCCGGTAAAAGGGGGGAGCGCAACCTGTGCGAGGCACAGGAGAGCACCGAGTGGAGGTGCTCAGGCTGCGTCTCCGCCCCTAACCCTGTTCAGAGAGCAGGGCCGGAACTCGGTGGTCCTGGAGTAGGACCCGCTTTGGGGGTGTGCTGCCCTCGCGGGACGTGTCGCTCTTCCCAAGTGGTCTTCGCTGGCTGTGGGGCACTGTCAGGGATGCCAGGGGCAACGACCCAGCCGGAACGCCGTGAGGGACCGGATGTGGGTCTGTGCCCACCCTGGATCACATGGGGGCCGCCTTCCTGGTTGTTTTGGGGGCCACGGGTTAAGGGTATGGAAGCCCCACCCTGCAGGGGCCCGTGGTCACCGCCAGGAGGTGCCCTAATGCCTTGGGGACCTGTTCCCTCAGCACTTCCGCCACACCAGGAAGTGCTGGGGGAAGATTTAGAAGGGCACCCAGAGAGCTGCCGGGAGAACAGCCGGCACTTCCACCACGCTGGGGCGTGGCCAACGAGGGAATGCCGGGAGCCACCTGGAGCTCGTCTGGGAGAGGATAAAAGGGGCCGTCTCCCTTCATTGAAGGCTAGAGTCGGGTGAAAGACGGACAAGGCAAGAGAGAGTGGAGGCAGCCTGAGGAGAGGCATTTTGTGGCCAGGACTGAGAGTTGGGGTTTGTGCACTAATGAACTGGGTCTGAGTGACCATTTATTGTAAATAATTTGTAAATAAAATATGTGTGGTGGTGACAATCAACATGTCCACCTGTCTGTGTCCGGGTCGGCTCCACAATAGATCAATCTTTTTTTGTCCTTTATTTGAGCTTTTTACAGAAGTTCTTTAAATAATAAATATGCATACACACTTTGATCTGAAAACACACACCAGAATGACTATAAAGCAAGAAAATTAAAAAAGAAAAATTCTGACTTTGCTGTCACAGTCACGAGGCATTATGCAGATGTATTGCTGTTGTTATAAAGGAGGCCCAGTAGCATGAAACTTATTCAAAAGGCTTTTAAATTAAAAAAAAATAAGTGAGTTAATATTAAATTGATTTTTTAAACTTCATTGTCTAAAAATACAAAAGCTTTCAAGAGTTGCAAAATTTTGTTAGATAGTGTTCATACAACATCTGTTGTCCTTAAGAACACATACCACTGGAGTTCTTCCAAACTGGAAAAATAGCTGCCTATAATGCTGTATCTCATGGTTCCCAAACTGCAAGGTATGCACTCATTTTAAGCAATTAAATAATGTCATGATTTAGACAACAACTCAGCCAACAAAGTAATATAAATATAATCATTTTGTTGTTTTTGAGCGTCAGACTTTAGGCAACTTGCCTGCTAAATAAACAGTTAAAAAGTTAAAAATGTAAAATAATGCCAATGTTAATGCCGATGTTCAAAAGCATTTGTGCAAAAATGAACTTGCAACAAAATGCAGTGTATTGCTTTGTAAAAAATTTTGTAAAAGTAAATTATGTTTTGCTTCCAGAAAAATTTGTGCTACTCACAAAAGAAAGGCACTTAGTTCCTGTCTGGAAAGATTTTCACGCATTAATTCCACAAAGAGGAAGGCCTAAGAGAAGGTTTATGGATGTGGTGAGAAAGGACATGCAGTTGGGGGTGTAACAGAACAAGATGCAGAGGACAGAAAGATATGGAAGAAGATGATCAGCTGTGGCAACCCCAAACGGGAGCAGCCGAAAGAAGACGAAGAATTCCACAAATGTTTGCCTGCTATTTTAGACTGAAATTTACATTTATTTGCTTTTATCCAAATTGACTTACAAAAGAGGTCAACATAACTGAGTAAACATCAGTCTGTGGAACTGTTTGAGAGCAAATGTTGCAGGACAAGGTTACAAAAATGATCACCACAAGCGAAGACCTCATAACAAAATACAAGCAAGTTAGAATCTCTAGGCTATACAAACTAACAGCTAATATCACTTAAACAGAAATTCATCAAATAAGAGGGTGCCTGAGAAAAGAGGCACCCTAAATCCTTTACCATCTCTCCCTTATTCTTTTGTATATTGCATAGGATTACAGAACACATCTGGAGAGGCACCAACAATGAACTAGTTTGGAGTGGAAATGGATTTACTGATAAAGTTTTCAAGAGTTTAAATAAAATCTGTAACATAAATTTTAGCAACCTAAACTTGATTGGTGAAAAATACGAATGCAATTTGTAATAGTACGACTATATCTTGTAAATGCTTTTCAGGTCTAAGAAAATATTAATTCAATGATCAGCTCTTGTTCTTTATTACTGATATACTGTATATTACTATTATTACTAATTCACTTTTTTCTTTTCTTATTTTATGTAAATCATTTTCATTGATTCTACTTGAATTTTAAGTAATAAGCTATTATTTATTGCATACATTTTTATGTTCTTAATTATTCTATTATTCTTAACAATGGACAATTTTTGCTGCTTCTTTTTATTAGTGTTTACTCCTTTTCTTTATTATTAATATTTTTTCTTTTTATCCTCTTTTAATTTTCTATTAATTTTAGTAATAGTATTAGCATTTGCATTAAAGTATTATTTGCAGTATCTTCAGTCACTTAAGTATTTCTGTCAATTGACTGTTTAATCAGGCATTAGCACAGCAACTAATGTGCACAACTCCCCATTGAAAATAACTGAACACTGTTGTTGGGAGGAACTTGTGTTTTTAGCATGTTATGTTACATTGTATGTTAGGGGACTCCAGACGATGAAGAGCCTTATTTGGGGGGGGTCAAGGCTGGAGAGAATCTTAGCCTTTTTTAGGGATTCAAACGTGGGGTGTTTAGAATGTGGAAGAGGATGACAGAGCATGTTGTATACATTGCTTTCTTATTGCAAGTGTCACATTGCAGTGAGCAGAGCATTGCAATTAATGGTGGAGCTGGACATTCCCAAATGTAAAATCTCACCAGATATTTAAAGAATGTCTAGAGATATGTCATCTTATGCTCCCAAATAGAAAGATTAATCCTAGCCGAAAATATCAACAGAATATTTACTGTTCATTAAAGTTACTAAATGGGAATGTCACATGTTTCAATCATGAGTTTAAAATAAAAAAGTGCTCTCAAACCCCAGTTCCATTATACCAGAATGTCTGCAAGAGATGCATCGGTCTACCAGAGATTAGATGCAGTATTTCATTCCAATATTAACAAGAAGACACAAGGAGTGAGAATGTTGATCCACAGAGTAACTCCTTTAATAGCTTTTGAGATACTAGTGGACGCTGAAAGCCATTATATTATGGGAAAGGGGAAATTAAATGAAAATAAAATAGTTTTTGCCAACACATGTGTACCAAACTCAGATGATGATGAAGAAGTTATGATCAAAGTACTATTGTCAGTTCTTAATATGTGTTATGGATTGGAGTCCCAAAAACAGCAAAATAGGTGTGAGGCTTAATAAAAAGACCATAAAGGTAGAGCCTTAACCAGAAATGTACCTGCAGACTTCAACCTGACTAGGCCCAAAATGTGAAAAATCTGACTTAACAATTTAAAATATAAAGAAATGTCCCAAAATTCAGTTGCCTCTTGTGAATCAAGGGTTTACAATTCACAAATCTACCTATTAGCAAGTTTATCAACAATAATTAAGTGGAAATTATTTTGTGAGTTTTGCAAGCAGTTAACAAGAAAAATGTCATTCCCACAATTCTGTACATTTGAATTGAAGACAGGACTCTTGACCAGTGAATGTGGGAGATAGGAAGATCTTCAAGTCAACTCTGCAACATTGTGGGAAAGACATCTTTCCTGTTTACTATAAATGCAGGCATTCCAGGGTATAACTATTAATAATATTTTAGCAAAAATGCACACATTTTGCACTGTTTTGCCCATATAAATGGATATCGGACATGTGGATTATACAGTATGGGTTATGTAAGATGTGTTTTCTGTTTTCCATAGACTTGTTCACATCATTTGCCATTGCCCAGAATAGTCAACACCCTACACCACTAAGTTTGAATACTTTTTCTCAGCCACTTCTACAAACCATATGGAGTAAGTAGCATTTTTAAAAAATCATTTTTGAGTGGAGTATTCTTTTGCCGAGTTGACATTAACGTATATGAAAAATAAAGCAGGAAATCCATGAAGCATACAGCTACACCAGTGAGTGTTAATACTCTGTATATTGCTGCTGCAGTGCATTGCAGCATACAGTAAATTAATCATATATCATTTTACTTTTTTTGGTGTTTCTATATACATATTTGTGCTGTTTTGTCTTGAATTTGTTAAATAAGTGACTGTATGTTATTGGCAAGGTTTGTGGTCAATGATACATTATTAGGAGGAGCGGTGGAGGGCCCAAGATGTACTCATGGATTTTTGGTGGTCCTGTACTAGTAACCCTATAAATCACAAAGGGATAAGTTTATAGCAAAAGTCTCATAAGTGGAAAGATGACCATAAACCTTCAGCTTGTACACAAAAGGGCAATTAAGCAAATAATTTATTAAGAAAAATACAAAAATACCAGTAAAATGTTCAAAACAGCAAAACAGACAATCCTTTAGCAAGCAAATCCAAATCCTCAATTCAGAAGAGAAAACCAGGTGTGGAAGCAAAATACTTCAAGAAGAACTAGAATATCCAAAGAAAATAACAATACCTACCAAGGCTCCTTTCACAGACAGTGTTTGTCTGTTTCCAGCTTACTCAGCTCTGGCCTTAAATAGCCATGGACTGGGCTCAGAAGGAATGATGTCACAACAACCCTGCCTCTTCCACAAGGAGTGAAAGCATAGTTAAAGGGACAATATACAAATACAAATATAACCAAAAAAAAACACAAATATTAAAAATAATCATAAAAAAATTACAATAAAATATAAAATGCACATAGATACAGACCCTTATATAAAAATAGCTTCCATAAACTGGTAATGGGAGGAATTTAAATTGTTTATTAAACCCTGTTTTACGTCAGTCACCAATGGTGGCCACCACCTTATCCAAAACTGCTGCAATAATCTTACACTTCATGAAGGATCATAACCTCTCAGACAAATTGAAATTTCTCTGCCTTTACTCAGTTTCCCTTGGCAATATTCCTTCTTTTCTAAAGTACACCATACTTAATCTCTCTTTATTGGCTACAACCTTTTGGCCCTTTGTATATACTGTATTTGTAAATATGATGCAATCATTATCTATGATCAAACTGACTTTATTTCAGAATTTAAATCAGAGACTATACTGATCCAAAATGTTGCTGTTACCTGAGCCCTTTAATTCCAGCAGATGATGACTCATTAAATTTATTTATCCAATTTAAAATTTATCCCATCTAAATTAGATTTTTTAAACAGACCAATACACTACAAAAGAGACCAATGTTCTACAAATCCAGATACATCTGCAGGAAGACTTTTGGAGATGTTAAATGCATTTCTGAGGGACAAATTACAGGTATATCATTTGATTCTCCTAAAAATAACTAATATTAGAATTATTTGCAGACACACTATACATAAAAAAGGCTGTCACTACAAACATAGTTTAATATTTTAACTGCAAGAGAAACAAGGCAACTAACTTCAAGTTACAGTACTCTTATATTGATCACATAGAAAAAGTTAGTAAGATTTTATTGTAACAAATGCAGAAAACAAGGATGAAACAAAATAGCAGAGTTAATAAAAATTTAAAGGGACAAAATTTAGTGAGAAAAAATAAACATCTAACACTATGGAGACATTATAAGTCTCTATGCACATCTGAATGCAATGAAGGAGTTCAGGTTAATACCCGTCTGGGAATTACCTCAACCTATCACCCTGCTTGTAAAGGAAATGAACAAACCACTGAGGCTTATTGAAATTAAATAAACTATACATTCCTACCAAAGTGGGAAGGATATTTCTCCAAATTGTCCAAATAGTTATCACACAAAATTTCACTTTGTTAATGCTAGGTATGGCTGAAGAAGCAAAAGTTGACAATATTCTATCCTACACTCTACACCAGGCTGTGATAAGAAAAATTAAATCTTGAGCATGAAGGATAATGAAAAAGGTTTTAAAATTAAGATTTAAAAGTAAAAGAGTTGGGAGGTGCACCATATAGACCAATTTCATTACTAAATAATGATGTCAATGTATTGGTAAAAGTTCTAGGGATAAGAATTGTGAGAGTGCTCCGTATAATAATTTCTCAAGACCATGCTTGAATGATTAAAGGCAGGCAGCTATTGACAGATGCTCGCTGATTGTCAGATATACTGTGCACATTCTGGGCAACTGAGCTTCCAGAAGTTTTTGTATGTCTAGATGAACAAAAAACATTTGAGAGTAAAATGGGGACATCATTTTACTGTTTTGTGCAAATTTGGGTTTTCTACACATATCGTCAACTTGTTTCTGTAGTATTTAGTTTGAAATATATGCTTTTTTCTTCAGGTGTGGGTTTTAACACACGGGAAATCTTTTCCTGAAGTTATGTTTTTAATTTGTCTTGAATTTAAAAGTTTATTTTCATTACAGTCTCATAGAATGTCTGGGGCCTTGGACTAAAAATTAGTTGGATGGGTGTGATTTATTATCTGTACTTGATGCATTTTTACGAGAATCTAAACTGCTCAATAGGCATGAGGCTAGAATTAACAACAAGTGATATATCATCATTGCTTCAGCATATGCTGTCTCTGAGAAGAGAAGTATGATCATACAATATGTGGTCTGATCAACTAAGTAGATTCTGTTATTTGTTAACCCAAATTGGTGAATAAAATATAGCACTATGTGCAATGTATTGTCCAACACCTTATCAATCAAGCTTTCTATCATACATAACAAAACAGATTTTAAAAGTGAAATATTATGAGATCATTTGGGTCATGTACACAAATGCTTTTACAAGCCCTCTGCTTGACAATCTCTCTTTCACTACTTTGGTTGATTTCCATCTATTGCTTATGCCGTCTTCTGCCAAGTTATTTTTGTTCTTTCCTCCATGTCATTGCACTTCTCTTAATTGCTGGCCTCATTGCTAATTCAATTTACTTTAATGAAAATTTGAAACAAACATCAGTTTCTGATTAGCATGTGTTCTGTGTCTTATTTTAACCAACTGCTCCAAGTTTTATGTGCAATTTAATTCCTCCTTACTTTTAAATCCTGAGTTCTACACAAAGCATTTTTCTATGTCCAATGAATTCATAGCAATAAATTCAGAATATGATGGGAATACTTCCTGTACATGGATGGATAAAAAAGGAGACATCTGTAATTTTACAATTTAATATGCAACTGGTATACCAGAGCTGTAATCCTTATAGATTGAAATATCTTGCCCATTTTAGATTTTCAAAAGTGCCAATCAAGGTTTTGCATTGTCTCCTTTACTTTTAATTTTCTTCTTAAAACCCTAGCTATTACCCTTCACTCTCAAGATTTAATTTCTCATGTCACTGTGTATGGCTTCCAAAATAAAAATTCCTTTTACATTAATAATATTTTGCACTTTCTTGGTAATGCACCCTCTGATTCTACATATGCTTATATTATTTAGTTCATTTGAAAAAGTACCCTGTTCTAAAATTAATTACTCTTCTACCCTTAAAGCAGTGTTTCTTAAAATATAGGTAACAGCTCTGTAGAATGACTGTGTAGAAAAATTAACCTTGTTTATCAAGCCGTAAATTCTGTGATATACTGCCTTCTATTCATTTACTATTATTTTAATGACACCTTTGTCAATCGTGACTTACCACATTTCAGATAGTTTTTTTTTCAAAATGGAGCCCAGGAAAGCACATTTTCTTGCTCATGGTCACATATTGTGAGTAATGGGATTGGAACCCACAACCTCATGGTCGTAACCATTGCGCCACACTGCCTATCTAGTAAATATACAATGTTTACTATTTATTGCAGTAGTACATGATATGATATATAGCATATAAATGATAACATTGGTGTGTCACAGAGAGCTTTTATTTCTGTTTCACAAACGTGTAATGTAGCTACAGGTTGACTGTGAAAAACAGAGGCGAAGCTAGAGAATGGATTGACAGAAGCAAGACAGGCAAGCATGACATGCACTCTTCAAAAAATATTTGGGAAGGTTGGCAGAGTCTGCCATCTGAAAAGGAAAAGTGGGAACCAGCTCAGGAGTAATGGTCAACTTCTTCCTCTTCTTCTTTAGAGTAGGTGTGCAAAGACTTGTTAGAGGGAGTTAGTATGACATTGCTGCTATTTGGAATTCTTTTTTCAGGTGTTTCCTGTGGTCTCAACATCAGGAAGGTATAGTAGGTCCATCAGATTGGAGCATTGTTTATTTGTAATGAAGATGTCTGGTTCTGATTTAATTACATTTGGTGTGTGTGTCCCACAGCAGCCATCCCAGTATTCATTACAATAATAAATATTCCCCATGACTCTAACACACTCATCACAGCTCTGAAACAATTCGACTGAGATGACTGATAAGCAACTGCATGTATAAGAAAGAAAAGGGCAGACAGACCACCTTGTGAGGTGTAGGGACCGTAGCACTAGTTTGAAATGCTGAAATGAAAATAAATGGTAAGGCAATGTGATCATTTTTGGAGTGGTGGGTGAGTAAATAGTGTAGAGGTTATAGCAGTGTTCTGACAGTACTGTATGATAGATGCAGTTTCACAGGCCATGGACAATGGGCTGAAACCCCATCACATGTTCAGTGTTATGGCATACAACGAGTCCAAATCTGTAACTCTATCTAGTTTGGTAGTTTAATGTGCTTTGGTAAGGAAGAATCCCTTTTCGTAGTGTTATTTTTAAATGTTATTTCTCTCTACCACTGGTATGAAGCACATACTTGTTGGTCCATTAAGAACTGTAGGAACACCAGAAAATATCAAAAAGGAACTGTAGAGTAGAGCATTCAGTATTTAGCATGATGTTAGTTGGTAGCACTAATTTTAGAATGGACTGTTCACTGAATTCTTTATCATGTTTTATCCTTCCACCCATATAAAATAGAAATAGTCCATATCTTTCAGCTATGTGACTCAACTTCTCTACCTGTTGTGTTCAATTATTAAATATAAAATGAGGACAATGAAAATGAACAATTTGCAGACTTATTTTTGAGGAATGTATTTTTATTGGTGGAGGTCATTTGAAAACATTTTCTAAAAATAATGTTATTTAAGCAAATTAAGCAAATTACATCAATTTAACTCATGTGAAAGCCAACCCTGACACAAACAGACACAAGACGCACAAGGTCAAAGCACACGTGATATTTTATTTTCTTCTCTTCGTGGGAAACTCCTTCCCCATATCCCATAGGTCAAACACTATCCCAAAGCACAAACACTTCACAATATTCTTCTCTTCTTCTCTCTTTCTCCACCCCACCTTCTCAGCAAGTTTCGTCCTCTTCCACCCAACTCTGGCTCCCCAAGTAGTGTCTACTGGCTCCTTTTACACATTACCCAAGAGTGCTCCAGGTGCTTGATGACCTGCTTCCAGCAGCACTTCCATGTTTGATGAAAAAATCGCCCATCTGGGCTCAGGAACAGTTGTAGCACCTCCTGGCACTACATGGACCCCAGCAGGGCTGCACCAAACTCCAACTCCCACGAAGCCCTATGGGAGTCCCAGGCACCGCCGCAACCCAGGGGGGTTACCATTTAGTGCCCCAGGGGAGATAACAATCTGGCCACTCTTGCTTCCCTGGTCCTTCAAGCTTGGAGGTGTCCCAAGTAGATTTAATTCTATTTATTTATGATGATATATATGATTTGACTTTCCTCCAAGGATTTCATCAATCGATTAGTGATATGGAACAGAGTTGTAATTTTCAGTCCTTCACTTTTTCTCTTCTATTTCTTTGCATATATTTAATTAAGAAAAGATATTTGGTGGTGAACACATACAGGTTTAAATGGAGCCAAGTTAGATGATGAACTGTCATCTCCATTATCATTTACATTATATTGTTAATTAAAAGTTGGGTAAGAAAACAGGAAGCAATTACAGATGATGAATGACACTTTAAGACTAAAGGTAAATATCTAAAAATGAATCTCCACATCAATGCATCCTTCCTTAGAGGTATCCCCCACTAATCCCCACAAGTTATTTTAAAATGCATTTGAGTTCATAGTAAGCAATGCTACAAAATACAATGAAAGTTCCTTCTTTGTGATGATTACTACAGCCAGAATTTCAAGTAATACCTTGGTTAATGAATCCTCTGAGAATAATCCTTCTCCAAATTAAAGCTGGAGTAAAATACACACCAGTGCATGTTCAAATTCAAGTACCTGTCTGCCAGAGTATTGAACTGTGAAAGTCACTGTGCATCTCCTTCACACTGAACAGCCATGTGTTTATATACACATTAGAAAAGAAATATGATTTTAAAGCCATTATGTGAGACATATTTAGTGTCAAATATTAACAGACCTCTCCAACCTAAGATGTATTTAGCAAGAAAGGACAAAAATGTATGATCAACATTTACAGTAAGATAACTGTCCAACAAAGTCTTTTTAAGTTTTTGATGAGTTTTCCTTTCATTGTGGAACTGTAATCAGATCCCCAGGGGTCAGTCAGGCTGATGTAAATAGTCCTCATATCTTCTTCTTCTTACGGCTGCTCCCATTAGGGGTTGCCAAAGCAGATCATCTTCTTCCGTATCTTTCTGTCCTCTGCATCTTGTTCTGTTACACCCATCACCTGAGTGTCCTCTTTCACCACATCCATAAACCTTCGCTTAGGCCTTTGTCTTTTCCGTTTCCCTGGCAGCTGTATCCTTAGCATGTATCCTTAGCATCTCCTCTGCACATGTCCAAACCAACGCAATCTCGCCTCTCTGACTTTGTCTCCCAAGCGTCCAACTTGAGCTGACCCTCTTATGTACTCATTTCTAATCCTGTCCATCCTCGTCACACCCAGTACAAATCTTAGCATCTTCAACTCTGCCACCTGCAGCTCTGTCTTCTGCTTTCTGGCCAGTGCCATCGTCTTCAACCCATATAACAAAGCAGGTCTCACTACCATCCTGTAGACCTTCCCTTTCACTCTTGCTGATACCCGTCTGTCACAAATTACTCTTGACACTCTTCTCCACCCATTCCACCCTGCCTGCACTCTCTTTTTCACTTCTCTTCCACAATCCCCATTACTCTGTACTGTTGATCTCAAGTATTTAAACTCATCCACCTTTACTCCCTGCACCCTCACCATTCCACTGACCTCCCTCTCATTTATACACATGTATTCTGTCTTGTTCTTACTGACCTTCATTACTCTCCTCTCTAGAGCATATCTCCACCTCTCCAGGGCCCCCTACTATTGCTACAGATCACAATGTCATCGGCAAACGTCATAGTCCACAGGGACTCCTGTCTAATCTTGTCTGTCAACCTGTCCATCACAACGCTCCTATCACAGTCCTCACCACTGTCACACTTCCCTCATACATATCCTGTACAACTCTTACGTACTTCTCTGCCACTCCCGACTTCCTCATATAATACCACAGCTCCTCTCAAGGCACCCTGTCATATGCTTTCTCCAGGTCCACAAAGACGAAATGCAACTGCTTTTGGCCTTCTCTAAACTTCTCCATCAACATCCTCAGAGCAAACATTGCATCTGTGGTGCTCTTTCTTGGCATGAAACCATACTGCTGCTCACTAATCATCATCTCACATCTTAACCTAGCTTCCACTACTTTTTCTCATAACGTCATGCTGTGGCTCACCAGTTTCATTCCCCTGTAGTTACTGCAGTCTTGCACATCCCTCTTATTCTTAAATATCGGCACCAGTACACTTCTTCTTCACTCCTCAGGCATACTCTCACTTTCCAAGATTCCATTAAACAATCTGGTTAAAAACTCCACTGCCACCTCTCCTAAACACCTCCATGCTTCCATAGGTATGTAATCTGGACCAACGGCCTTTCCATTTTTCATCCTCTTGATAGCTGTCCTTACTTCCTCCTTGCTAATCCGTTGCACTTCCTGATTCACTATCATCACATCATCCAACCTCTTATCTGTCTCATTCTTTTCATTCATCAGCCTCTCAAAGTATTCTTTCCATCTGCTCAACACACTCTCCTCGCTTGTGAGTACATTTCCATCTTTATCCTTTATCACCCTAACCTGCTGCACATCTTTCCCAGCTCAGTCCCTCTGTCTAGCCAATCGGTACAGGTCCTTTTCTCCCTCCTTATTGTCCAACCTCTCATACAACTCATCATAAGCCTTCGCCACCTCTCTCTTCAACTTGCGTCTTATCTCATTGTACTCATCCAGTCTTCAATCTCCTTCAGATCAACTCTTCTGCATAGGATGTAATCTACCTGTGTGCATCTTCCTCCACTCTTGTACATAACCTTATTTTCCTCCCTCTTCTTAAAATACATATTCACCACAGCCATGTCCATCCTTTTGTCAAAATCCACTATCCTCTGACCTTCTTCATTCCTCTCCTTGACACCATACCTACCCATCACCTCCTCGTCTCCACTGTTCCCTTCATCAACATGCCAATTGAAATCCGCACCAATCACCACTTTCTGTCCCTTGGGTACACTGTTCATCACTTCATCCAACTCACTCCAAAAATCTTCTTTCTCACCCATTGCACACCCAACGTGCGGTGCATATGCACTAACAACATTCATCATCACACCTCCAATTTCCACCCTTGTAATTACTCTGCCTGACACACGTTTCACCTCCAAAACACTCTTGACATACTGTTCCTTCAGAATTACTCCTACCCCATTTTTTCTCCCATCCATACCATAATAGAACAATTTGAATCTGCCTCCAATCAACCTGGCCTTACTTCCCTTCCATTTAGTCTCTTGCACGCACAATATATCAACCTCCCTTCTCTCCATCATATCTGCTAACTCTCTCCCCTTACCAGTCATACTGCCAACATTCAAAGTTCCTACCCTCAGTTCCACTCTCTTTACTTTCCTCCTCTCCTCCTGCCTCCGGTCACATCTCCCCCCTCTTCTTCTTCTTCTTCGGCCAACAGTAGCCCAATTTCCGCCAGCACCCTGTTTGCTAACAGTACTGGTTGCGGTCATTGTTAACCTGGGGCTCGACTAATCCGGTATGGAATTTTGTATTGTTGTCCGCATATTGATTTGGCAAAATTTTACACCCTTCCTGACGTAACCCTCCCCATTTATCCGGGGTTGGGACCAGCACAAAGAAACAGACTGGTTTGTGCCTCCCCTGTGGCTGGGTTGTAAATAGTCCTCATATCTAGTCATAAAACTCCTGTCCCTATTCAGACAATACTGTAATGTGTTAAATGTTTAGTTTAACTTCCCATTGCTTTCTCTCCACTTGTGTCTTGAAGTTTTCCATAAACACTGTAATTTTAAAATCATTCTTGTAGTGTCTATTGCTTCTGAAGGTGAGCCCCTACAGGGAAATTTCTTGTGCCATGCTTAATGTGAGACCTGTTTAAATCCATTCTTTGGCACAATAATTGCCCAGTTCTTCCCTTATTAAGTCTAGTGTTGGGACATTTTATGCACAGAATTTGTTAGAACAATAATCCCTGATCCTCCTGATCTGTAGTTCAGATGTGAGTACAGGTTTCACAACTTTTCTGTAGACAGTATGATGTACCGTTTTCTGTTGGCTCACTCAGAAAACTTAGTTGTTGCAGCCTGGATGGTTGTCTGTATGCCAGGAAAGAAGGTTGTGGGAATACACCTCTCAGTTTGTTATCCTTATTTAGCAGCCTTTATGTTTATTATCATTAAGAAATCTAGCTCCACAACAACCCATAGAAATTGGGAAAATGGGAATTAATCCACAATAATGTCATTGCAGAGCTTTGTCCTGGTTATGTTTCTATTCTGGGAACTCAGGACATTTTGTTGCCAGCTGTCCTAAGCTCCAGGAAAGCTAAATGGCTCATTCCATAAAAGGGTTGGTGGGGCAGGCACTTGTGGTCAAATCCAACTGTAGGCTAATTTGTTTCTTCCAGTGTTATTAATGAATAAAGAGAGTGGAGTGTTTGATATTTCACTGCTGCACAGAATCTTATAATTTTGATTTTGCAAAAGAATGGAACACCTCGTCCTTATCCTTATCACTTCTCAGGTATGGTTTAGAGATTTAATGGCTGAAATTACCACTTTGTATTGCTAATATACATTAGATAGAAGGGCCTAATAAAATGAGTAATTGAAAAAATAGGGAACTAATGGCATTGAACCCACCAGTGTTTCCAGATCTTCAGTTAATAATAATAATAATAATAATAATAATAATAATAAGTTACATTTATTGAACGTGTTTCACAAACCCAAGGTCACTTTACATACAGAGAAAAAAAAATTACATAGATGACAAAAGTTTGTAGAAGAGGAAAGGTTTCAATTGAGATTTTAAAGTACAGAAAAAGGAGCAATCTCGGAGAGACTGAGGAAGAGAGTTCCAGAGTTGAGGGGCCATAACACTGAAGGACCGGCCTCCCAGGGTAGAGAGTCTGGTACGTGGGACAGTAAGGAGATTACTGTTCGAGGACCAGAGAGAGCGACAAGGAGTGTACAGAGCTAGTAGCTGAGTGAGGTAAAGGGGCGCAAGGTTATGTAGGGCTTTGAAGGTGAGAAGCAGAATCTTGAATTTAATCCTTGATGAACGCTGCCGCTGGCGTTTGTCATGCCTACGACGAATACAATATTTGTGAGATACAAGTTTAATGAGAAGACGCAGGATATAAACAAGATTTTGGATCACTTTGTAATGGAGTTAAAATTGCTGCAACAGAGTTAAACCTGCGGGTGAAGGACTGTGCTTATGCAAACGTATAGGAAAGCAAGGTGTAAAGCTTAACTTTAAATTAAGTTCATAGACACGCTGTTGCTGGCGTTTGTCATGCCTAAGACGAATACGATATTCGCGAAATACAAGTTAAGGACTGTGCTTATGCAAATGAATAGAAAGCAAATGTTACGTTATTTTTAAAATGTTTCCTTTTCTTTTTCATAACTTCTTTAACACACTTCTTCTCTGCTGCGAAGCTAGTAATTTGATAAAACTTAGAGAGAGAAGCAAATGGAAACTGCTTCAGGCCATTATGAGCATCTTGTGATGCCCAATAGAATGGGCAATGCTCTGGCATGTTTTTCAATTATATGTTTATTCTGTTTTTTCTGATTTACTGGGTCATTCAGTACTAGTCTACATTGATGATATTTTGATTTTCTGTAAGACCTATGACCTTTATATCATCTCCTGGTCTATTTGGTATTCACAATAATCCTTAGGCACTTACAAGTTATTTTAATCTGTATATATAAAATTGAATTTTTGTCTGTCTGTTAGAGCATAATGTGAAAACCACCACACCTCTTTCTACAAAACTTTGCAGTTATTTCTAATGTAGTCTAAATCTAAATATAGCCTAATAAACTTTTAAATTTTCTAAATGTAAACATCTAGAAAAAAATTAGACAACCTCCCTAAACAAAAGGGGACCATTGTGCCTTTAAACATTAATATCTTCAGAACACAATATGATATTGACCCAATTTTTGCTTCAAAAGAATTAGAAAGAGATGTGTAATAAAACACTGTGAATCTGAGGTGTTAATGTTGACCACAATAAAAATCGAAAATTGCATTATTTTAGTCTTTCTTGAGAGCTAACTTCTTATATCTGGATTTGATTTCTTCCATGTTCTTGATGCTATCAGTATGCTCAAGTGGATTAGATGCGTGGCTCAATGCATGGCTCAAATCTTGGTGCAGGGTAGAAGGGTATAGGTTTATGGGACATTGGGACTCCTTTTGGGACAGATGGGGCCTGTTATATCTGAAGTGGAGGGGCACCAATGTATTGGAAAGGCTTATAAGTAGGGTAGTCGAGGATTGTTTAAACTAGGGAATGGGGGTATCAGCAAGTTTAGGACAGGCCAGATTTAGAACCATCTGCGTAGGAACAAACAACAATGTAGAAATAAAAAGGCATAGTAATGTAAATTCTAACCCAACATTTAAATGTAGGAGGAGTAATACATTAAAAATTGCTTGTCTTAGTGCTAGAAGTATCAAAAATAAGGCAAGTGAGTTGGAGCTGTATGTAGCACAGCATAATTATGATATTATTGCAATAACGGAAACCTGGCTAAATAAAAAAGATGGGGATGAGTATTACAGAGAGGAATACACATTTTTAGGAAGAATAGACAGAACAGAACAGGAGGTGCGGTTGCTGTTTATGTCAAACAGAATTTAAATGCAAGTCTTCTTACAGTTGGACGATGAGCCCTGTCTTAGTGAGGATATGTGGCTTCGCTTGGAAAGCATTAGGGAAAGAGGCCTTATTTTAGGAGTGTGTTATAGACCACCCAATGCAGGAAGTAATTTCAATACACATCTTTTTAGTAATATTAAAAAGGCATGTTTACAAGGTGATATTATAGTCATGGGGGACTTTAATTATCCAAATATTAACTGGGCTAAACTTGCAAATGGAGAAACACAAGAGCAGAAGTTTTTAGAAGTAATCAGTGACTGTTTTTTGGCACAGTATTTTAAAGCAGCAACATGGGATGAAGTTTGTGTGGATTTAGTATTTTGTAATAATCAGGATAGAGATTGAACCACTAGGGTCAAATGACCATGATATAATACACTTCTCAGTGTTTTATAAGAATGCAGATGCAAAGACTAAACTTTTTTAAGGAGATTTGACAAAGTCTAAGTAGGATAGACTGGGATAAGCTTTTAAGTGTGGAGACAGTTGAGGAGCAGTAGAACAGGTTTAATAATCGTTTACATGTAATGCAGGACAAGTACATACCCAAATTTGGAAATAATAGGAAATTTTTAAAAACTCCGCAGTGGGTTAATAAAGAGTTATAAAAGAGGCTGCAAAGAAAAAACAGTTTTAAAAGGCATACAAGACTAATAACTGCAAAGTGAATTGTAGGGCATATGAGAACATGAGGGCAACCATTTAGAAGGATATCGGGGAGGCTAAAAGATAGTTGGAGAGGAATAAAACAGATAAGGTGAAAGAAGACCCTAAGAGATTCTTTCAGTATTTTAGTAGTAAAAGAACAATAAAGGAGGAGGTGAAGTGCATCGGATATAGTAAAGGGGAATTAAAAGATACAGACAGTGAAATAGTGGACACTTTAAACTTGCATTTTTCTGAGGTCTTCACAAGTGAGGAAGTGGATAACCTCCCAGCGGTAAACGGGACTACTAAGTAGGTACTGAAGGATTTGTAGAGGGAGAAGTGCTGCTCAGATTAAATAAGCTGAAATCAAAGAAATCAACAGGATCAGATAATATTTACCCTTGTGTTCTAAAGGAGGCTAGCGAGAACATATATAACCCCTTGACGCATATTTTAGGAAGTCACTGCACACTGGGGAGATTCCAAAGGACTGGAAAATGGTAAATGTTATTGCATTATATAAAAAAGGTGACCAGGCAGATCCAAGCAACTATAGGCCAGTAAGCTTAACATGCATCAAAGGAAAATTAATAGAAGGAATTATTAAGGATAAGATTGAGCAACACATGGCAAGTACAGAGGTTCAGAAGAGGGAGTTCATGTTTTACAAACATGTTGGAATTCTATGAGGAAGAAACAAAAGGATATGATCAAAGTGGAGCATATGATATTACTTATTTTGACTTTCAGAAAGGATCTGATAATGTGCCACATGAGAGGTTGGGCATCAAACTAAAAGAAGTTACAGTTCAGGGTGATGTTTTTAGATGTGTGCAGAACTGGCTGAGACACAGGAAGCAGAGGGTGATGGTCCAAGGAACCTTATCAGAATTGGCAGATGTAAAGAGAGGTGTTCCACAGAGGTCAGTGCTAGGGCTGCTGCTATTTTTAATATATATAAATGATTTAGATAGGAATATAAGTAACAGGCTGGTTAAGTTTGCAGATGATACCAAAATAGGTGGATTGACAGATAATTTGGAATCCATTAAATCATTACAGAAGGCCTTGGACAATGTACAGGTTTGGGTAGATTTGAGGCAGATGAAATTTAATGTCAGTAAATATAAAGTATTACACATAGGAAGTAAAAATGTTGAATACACAATGGGTTTGAATACACAATGGGAGGTCTGAAAATCTAGAGTACACTGTATGAGTAGGATATAGGAGTCGTAGTGGACTCTATGCTATCAGCTTCCCAACAGTGTTCAGAACCCATTAAGAAGGATAATATAATGTTAGGTTATATATCACGATGTGTGGAGTACAAGTCCAAGGAGGTTATGCTCAAGCTTTATAAAGTACTGGTGAGGCCTGTTACACACGTGCACATGGAAGGCAGCTAAAGGGCCTGAATGAGAGTAATTCCACACCAGACCAGGTGGTGGAGGAGTACAATGACACCTTATCTCACTTCTCTGCAGACCAGTTACAGGAAATTCTGCCTGGCCCTAGTGACGTCACTTCCGGCCCCAAAGCCATTGATGACATCACTTCTGGTTTCACTGCCATTGATGACATCGCTTCCGGTTCCAGGCCCAATTAATGACATCACTTCCTCTGCTTGACTTTAGAACCGCCATCTTGACAATCTCAAATCAGTTCTGTGTTGGACCCAAACCTGCACACGTCTGTACAACTAATTTATCCATTTGCAGTCAGGAATATTGTAAGGGTGGCTGCCCCAAACTTTTTTTTTGGCTCCTTTATTTGGAGTACCTCATTTGGAGTACTGTGTGCAGTTTTGTTCTCCAGGCTACAAAAAGGACATAGTAGTGCTAGAAAAGGTCCAGAGAAGAGCGACTAGGCTGATTTCAGGAATAAAGGGGAAGAATTATTAAGAAACATTAAAAAAAGATTAAAAGAGTTTTTTCAGTTTAAGCAAAAGAAGATTAAGAGGAGACATGATTGAAGTGTTTAAAATTATGAAGGGAATTAGTACAGTGGATCGAGACTGGTATTTTAAAATGAGCACATCAAGAACACGGGGACACAGTTGGAAACTTGTTAAGAGTAAATTTTGCACAAACATTAGGAAGATTTTCTTTACACAGAGAACCATTGACACTTGGAATAAGCTACCCTGTAGTGTGGTAGACAGTAAGTCTAACTATATTTGATGTTTTTTAGAAGAATTAAGTGGATAAGACTGGTAAGCTTTATTGGGCTTAATGCCCTGTTCTCGTCTAGATTGTTCTAATGTTCTAATGTATTTGATCGTGAATGAATGCATGGATAAAAAATGGATGTTTAAAAAAGTTAAATATTTCTCTGGTTGGTAACAATTTTTGCAAGTCCAGCTTATAAGTACTAACACAATATTTTTGGTTTTATATGTAGCAATTTTGAATCATCTTTGAATGATTTTTAGTTTTTCAAATGTAGATAATGTGCTCTTTAAAAATACATTAACTTCATAAATGAATGAATAAGGGGTGGCGCAGTGGTAGCGCTGCTGCCTCGCAGTTAGGAGACCCGGGTTCGCTTCCCGGGTCCTCCCTGCGTGGATCTTGCATGTTCTCTGCGTGGGTTTCCTCCAAGCGTTCCGGTTTCCTCCCACAGTAAAAGACATGCAGGTTTGGTGGATTGGTGATTCTAAATTGGCCCTAGTGTGTGGGTGGGTTTGTGTGTGTCCTGCGGTGGGTTGGCACCCTGCCCTGGATTGGTTCCTGCCTTGTGCCCTGTGTTGGCTGGGATTGGCTCCAGCAGACCCCTGTGACCCTGTGTTCAGATTCAGTGGGTTGGAAAATGAATGAATAAATCAATAAATAGGTTTGAGTAGTTTAAATAAAAGTACTACTTTAATAAATATATGTGTTTTGCAATAAACAATGAAGAACTATTTTGTGTTTTATATTTGCAAATAATTTAGACAATTCTGCAGAGATCTGTTTTCACTTTGATAGTAAACAGTCTTTTTCTATTGTAAAAAAACATCAACAACAACATTTATTTATATAGCACATTTTCATACAAATAATGCAGTTCAAAGAGCTTTACACGATGAAGAAAGAGAAAAAAGACAAAATAAATAAGAATTAAAATTAGGAAACACTAATTAACATTGAATAAAAATAAGGTTCGATGGCCAGGGAGGAGAGAAAAAACAAAAACAACTCCAGACGGCTGGAGAAACAAAATAAAATCTGCAGGGGTTCCAGGCCATGAGACCACCCAGCCCCCTCTAGGCATTCTACCTAACATAAATGATCAGTCCTCATTGTATTCAGAGCTCTCATGGAAGAACTTGATGATGATGGTCATGTGGACTTCTGGCCTTTAATCCATCAATGTAGGGACATCATGGTGCTTTGATTTGGTGGTGGTGGCGCAGGTCGCCACCCCAGAAAGCCGGAAAAAGAGAAGAAGAGAAAGTAGGGGTTAGTATGGATTTGGAATATGAATACCATGATTAGTAATGATAATTAATTGAATATACAGAGAATCAGGATTTAACTAAGATGAAGCTATGAGAAAGCCATGTTAAAGTAATGTGTTTTCAGCAGTTTTTTTAAAGTGCTCCACTGTATTAGCCTGGCGAATTTCTATTAGTAAGCTATTCCAGATTTTAGGTGCATAACAGCAGAAGGCTGCCTCACCACTTTTTAAGATTAGCTCTTGGAATTCTAAGCAGACACTCATTTGAAGATCTAAGGTTACAATTTGGAGTGCAAGGTGTCAGACACCTCAGTCAAATATAAGACGGAGCGAGATTATTTAAGGCTTTGTAAACTATAATCAAGATTTTAAAGTCAATTCTAAATGACACAGGTAACCATTGTAGTGACATCAAAGCTGGGGTGATGTGCTCGGATTTTCTTTTCCTAGTTAGGATTCTAGCAGCTGCATTCTGCACTAGTTACAGTCGATTGATGTCTTTTTTGGGAAGTCCTGAGAGGAGAGGGTTACAGTAATCTAGTTGACTGAAAACAAAAGCGTGGATTAATTTTTCAGCATCTTGCGATTTTATAAGAAGTCTGACTTTTGCTATATTTCTATACAATTTAACATTGTATAATAATAAAATATAGTTTATTTTAGAATAATTTTATGTATGTTTATTTAAAGATTCAAAAAGAGCACAAGAAAGACAGGACAGGAAAAGGCCAAAAAAGGCTTTACCTAAAATGCAACCATAAAAGAAAATAAATCCAAAAGCAGCAAATCAATAATAGTATCTTATAAATGAAAGGAGGGGTCAAACCCAGTAAATCCAAATATCAAAAAGAAGCAAAAAATCAAAAATATTAACCTTATGTTTTAATCTTCTGCTTCCCTTTACCTCCATAATGAGTTTTGATTTTTGCTGCCTTTTGACAATTCTGTTTCAGGATCTCTTCAGTTTAGAATATTTGGCATTGTTATTTAGGATTTTGGACATTTGGCTGTTTTTGTTAATTATCGCTTCTTGTATTTTTGTATTTTGAATTTCTGAATGTTAGTCTTTAGTATTCATTTTGGATTTTATGTTTTTGAATTTGGTATTTAGCATTTGGATTTGCTTTTGCTTTTCATTTTTTACAACTTTTGTAGTCTTTTCCATTGTTTCTGTACTTTTTTTTAAATTAAGGGCTTTGAATTTTTGCTTTTTGACTTTAGTTATTCAATAAAATAAATGAATTAATACAGTTTAATTTGTGGCCAGAGTTTTTCTGATTGTTTCCCTTCTCCTTTGGGTTAAATTCAATGCTGTGCTCCTGTATTTTACCTGAGAGTCCCATCCAAGTCAATACCCAAGAACTAAACTTAGGTTTTATTTTTTACTGTATGTGTTGTACTTCTGTGTAAAGTCCTTTGAAGTTCCTCTTTTTAGGAAAAAAAAAAGTTAGATGATTTCCTCTAAATGAAATTCTTATTTGGGTTAACTGTGGATAATCATAGGTTCAAAGGGTCAGTATTGCCCTGTATAATAATGTGACATACCTAGGTTAATCAATGTAATGAGCTGCAGTTTGCTGCTTTGAAAAATAAACTGCCACTCCAGTAGTTTTTGAGCACTCTATATTTCTTTCTAGAAATTATATTGTAAAACTTTTTCTACACTACCGTATTTGCTTCATTTGATTTATTTGTGATGAATATTTTGAACTGTGTTAAAAACAACACCTATTTGTGGATAAACATTTAGCAAACAGGCTAATATTTCCATCTGCAAGAAGTAGTAGCAGTCTACACAGATAACAAGTTATAAGACCTGTGTCTAAAAACTTGTTAACTTGTTGTCATTGTTTAGGCTGAATATTGTTGTTTGTAGCTAGAGAAGCCATATCGTGTACTGTTGTCAGGGTCACATCCTGTGTTTCTAGGGGTGTGGTCTCTGGGGTCATGACCTTGACTTAATCAGTAGATGGCATAAAAGATCAGCCTTTTGCTGTGAGCTTTATCCTAATTTTCATTTGACTTATTTTGTGTTTCTTGCCTTGACTGGTTTTGACTTACTGCCTATTATTTGATCTTAATTTTTGCCTCTCAACTGGGTTTTGGTTGTTTCAGTTTATTTTTATTTTTTTGTTTTGCCTTTTGCCTGCTTCTCCCAGTTTACTCACAAAATCAGTTATCTGTTTTCCTGCCAAGTCAGGACATCTGCAATAACAAATGAAAGCTACTTTACATTGAAATAAAATGGTGCAATTTCTGTATTAAGTTGTGCTTCGTTTTTTGCTTGGAGTGCTTGAGGCTTTTAATAGCTTTCCAAACTCTATGCTACAGATAATCTTCTATCTGACAATCCACTTCCAAACTGCACACTTACCTTTCTTATAATAAATACACTACTTTGTTTAAGTGTTAATTATATTTAAATGTGAAATTCAAGACTAAATTGTGAATATAATGTATATTAATGTCTTTGCATCATTTTAAATGTTGTCCATATGTACTCCTACACTATAGGCTTTATTTTAGTTTTTTTACCAGTTTCATATAATTAGCTTGTATCATTTTGGTGTAGCAAGCAAAGACCTTTTCTTTTCTTTATCTTTATCTTTAGCAACAGAACATTTCTGTGTTTGACTAATGATTTGGATATGACCTACCAGCATTCAGAGATGGAACATCAGGTCATTGGACAGATGTTTACCTGGGACTCATGTGCTTGCTTCTAGTCATATTAAAATCTTCACACTAGCATAAAACCATAAAAGCCATAAAAAACTGGTCTTTTTTTTTATCATTCCTGTACATGTTCTGCCTTTACTGGAAACAAGTGGAACAGAAAAGGATGCTACCTCTGATGACATGAGAAAGTCACTTCAGTTAATACCCAGACTGCATAAATGAAAATGATTATTATTAATGTACTATGTATTATGTAGTATACCATGTCTTTTTGAAATAGGCACATATTATTACTGTGTATACTCGTGGATAAGTTCTCCTGCGGATAAGTCGGGAGTTGATTTTACTGTATAATTTCTTAATTTTGCAATGTCCGTCGTATAAGTGGAATGCAGAAAACTCATGCTATTGGTTCAAGAGATTATGATATGCTAACGCCTACCTGAGAGAGTAACCACGGAGCAAACTGCCTTTTTTTCTATGTTGATGCGGCAATGCACGGTATCAGCACATACTCCTAACCTCTCTCTCTCTCTCTCTCTATTGTGCATACGTGACCACACAGTAATACCCAAACTATTCTGAAGCAATGTTTGCAGTGATTTGTGTTTTTTGTATCTCACAACCTCATACACCTTTATTGTAAGAGCATCCCTGATCTATGATGGAGCGTTCGATCAGAAGAAAATATGAAGCTGGTTTTAAATTAAAAGTCGTTAAAGTAGCGAAAGACATTGGTAACTACGCTGCTGCAACAAAGTTTGATGCGTCTCAGAAATCGGTGTGAGATTGGAGGAGGCACGAAGATGTAAAAAAAATGTGTCGAATTTTTGAATGGCCGTATAAGTCGGGGTCTGATTTTATGATTGATTTTTCGGGTTTCAAAACCCGACTTATACATGAGTATATACGGTATATGGTAGAGGGCTATTATTATATCAGTCCATAGTAGCCAGTGTGGTGTTGTATGCTGTGGTCATGTGGGGAAGCAAACTGAGCTCAAAAGGAGTACTATGTCTGAATAAACTTATCAGGAAAGCCTGCTTCATTACAGAGCAAACCCTGGACAAATGGGAGAGAAAAAAGGATGGTGGCAAAATTTGATGTCATTCTAAGAAATCCCCTCAAGGAGGTGCTGTCTTGGAGCACTTTTAACCACAGACTCTTTCCACCACTGGGTGTTTTCTGCCCACAGCTTTCAGGCAATTCAGTGCTTCCTCCCTAGGCACCTGTTAAGTTCATTTTGGAATATCTGGACAATATTTATCTAATTATTTATATGTACTTATCAATTGAATCAATTTCCCCATGGGATTAATATAGTTTTATCTAATCTAATCTCTAAGAAACAAAGTGAAAAGCACTCTACAATTTAAGTATGAAGAGAGGTAAATTGGTGGTATGGCTATAATTTTGGGGGGTTGTAACAAATAGAAATGCTCGACGTCTTAAACATTGTTTAAATTCCAAATTCACCATGTTTTCTGTTTTTGAACATACAGTAAGAGCATAATAAGTTTCTCAAGATTTTCTTTTCAGCTACATGACTTCATAGTTCAGTTCCACAACTCTTGGTATATTTTGTGTTTCAGCAAGTAGGGATGAGATACAAGTGTTTCTTTTATCAGAATTTTATTATTTTTTATGTTAACATTGATCATGTAGTTTCTTCATGTCTATGTATCTACTGCTTTGTCCCATGTGTCTTGTGGGTGGTTCCCCAAGAGGCGGGACCACCTGGCCATCATTGTAAGAAACTGCCCTCATCCCCACTGCTCCCACTGAATGTGCTGGTATAGGTGAGTTTTGTTTGGATTTATGAAATTCTTGTGCTTTGTATTTACTGAATTTTGAGCCCCTTTTGTTCTGTTGTTTCAGACCATTCTTTACATTGTGTATTGTGAGTTTATTAATGGATTGCCTTGTTCACATAACTCCTTCTTCTTTTTCTGCTCTTTGAAATGTGGATTACTACAAAAAAAGATATAAAGATACAATGTTTGGTTTGTCCTTTTTTTGATTAGCTGGGGTTTGACAGTTCCCCCATTTGTGATGCTTTGGTACTTTCATGTTTACTCTCTAGTTCATTACAGTATAAAGATGTGCTTCCAGTCCTCCATTTTTATTTGCACTTTTTCTTGAATTACACACTTGCACTTGAGTAAATGTTTCACTGTTGAACTAAAGTAATTGTGCTGATTCAATTTTATCAATGCCTTTAAAAATTATGAAGAACTGGACTAGATCCCCACCTAGCTTTCCCTGTTTTAGACATAAACCAATCAATTCCCTTAGGCATTGGAGTGAAATTATGCTTGTGGTCCCAAGCGCTCTTTTCTGGATATGTTCTACAGCTGTTAGTGTACATTATGTGTTTTTGTGATACAGTGAAAAAACTGTACAAACCTCCAGAAGATGTTTCACTTGTGCATTTCAGAGTGTGAAAATAACAATCTTTTTTATGTCATAAAACAAATAGTGTTCTCCTAAAACAAATTCAGATTGGTAAAAAGAAATTTAAAAAGTGTTATTCCCACACTAAAAAAACAAAAAAATTCTGAGGGACATCCGGAAAGTGGCGAGTCTATCCTTTTTTTTCTCTATTTCAGGGTGGGAATACCCTTTATTTTTTCCCTCTTGCAGATACACAATGACAGAGCCCTTTTCTAAGTCCATCAAATATATATCTTTCTTTTTTAAATGGGCAATACATTTTCTCTTTTTTAACAGATGTATAAGAAATTAAATAAAGCCCCTAATGATATACTTAAAGGATAAGCAAATTAACATATGCCTCATGTCTCTCTAAGGACATTTTTTCAACAAGAAGTCCAAAAAAGCTCAATGAATTCACATTTGTATTTTGAAATGAATGCACAAGGGGCAGATTTTGTGATCTGAGGGCCCTAGGCAGAGGTAAGTTTCAGGTCCCCTACAGTTTCTTCTCTGCATTTCTTAAATGTAAAAAATTTAAGGAGGGTGGGCTTGTCTTCAGTGCAGGGGCTTGGATCTGAAAATGATGAAGCTATTTAGTCTAGGTATCTCTTCTGACTGTAAAAGAAAATAAGACAAATTAGGTTTTCATTTTAACTGTACTATAAAGAACATCTGTAAGATAGTTGCAGTATTCTTTACATGTTCTTGTGGAGCATATCCCATGACCACAGCTAAAAGAAAATGTGCATGCTGGCTGCATACAAAGGTATTTGTTTAGAAAAGACAATGAGTATTGTAATTATTTACCTCTAGTTTTCACTTCTGTATATGTTTGCATTTTCTTCAGGATACTTGCTTACATCCCAAAGATGTTCATGTTAGATTAATTGATAACAAAAATCATCTAGTAGACCAGTATGTGTAAGTGTGGATATATGCATGAGCATGTTTGGCAATAGATTGTCACAACTTGCCTTGCATCTGATGCTGATGCCACCACACTACAAAACTCTATCCCAATGACACCTCTCACCACCACAATAATACTGCTTTTAATTAACCAGATTTGGAAACAAGACGACGTTCTACTTTGTATTTCTTGTATTTACTTGTATTGTTCAACAGTAGCATCAGCAGATACAAATCTGCTGCTGTTGGACCACTAAGTGCAGGAGCAGTGTTAACATCTGACATGTGATCATAGTGTCTGTACTCTCACCGTATTCTTCTGTCACTCTGGCTCTCTTTGTTTAAACTAATTCACACTAGTAGACATAAGAGCACATTTCATTTTTAACTTGCTCCCTTTTGTCCTGTTTGTTGGACTCATCTGAGGTGTATCTACACTTCTTTTTTGATGTCCCACAAGACTATACCATTGCACAATGAAAATAAAAATCGGACAATTCTGAAGTCATGTTCAGATTTTGATACAGACTTTCTTCCACTTACTGGATTTATTGTAGTCACTACACTTATTTATCACTTGAATTTTATTTTAATTGAGAAAATAATTATGTGTATTTTAGGCTGTTTGCATGGAGCCCCTTTTCTAATAAGAAATGAGGGAATTGCTTACCTTTGCCTATTTATAAGAAGGTCCCTGCAGGTTAAACAACACCTTTCTGGGCTGTTTGGTATTCTAGATATTTGAGGTAGACTAAAATATTTCAAGACAAATGTCCTTTCTTTATTCAGTACCCATTAAAATGATTCATCCTTCAATAACTGTACACAAGAGTGAATGTGAAGCAGCAAGCATTTCTATGGAAAAAAACATTTCACTGCTTGCCAAGTAATTATGTCACCATAACTTGACTAAGGGTATATTAATAAATCATAAAATAATAATTGTTATTTAAAGAGCATAAAATTAAAGTTAAAACAGAATAAATCTCATTTTTTTTTTCAATTCATATGCACCATTGTGGCTATGGTTTATAAACTGTATAACATAAAGTCATTTTTGACATGCTTTTATAAATGCATGTATGATTTATATAATGGATTTTTTCATCTCATTAAAAATTTGGATATGCATTAAATACAGGATTTACATCAAACTCCTCATGCCTATTCCATGATATAATACATAGAAAAATGCTACATATATGCATTTCATTTCAGTCTTATTAGAATTATTATTTCAGAGTTTTAAAAATCAAGGTAGCTTGTCCAAATCGCCTGGATACTTTCAAATTACAGTTTAATGTAGGCAACTGTGAAGGGCTATATGGAGCTTAAAAAAGATTTATTATAATACAAGTTGGATGAACTACAGGAAGATCTGTAAAGGAATTTGTTTTTAACATTGGTGCAATATTCTCATCCAATAATGAGAAAAATTAAAAGGCTAATAAAAGGTTAGGTTATGTAGTAAAAACTGACATGTATACCTTTAATTTGTTTTCATCTTCACTAAAGTGAATCCTCCACTGTGCCTAACATCATCACCTATTGACTATACCAAAACATCAAATACATGACCGTTTAAAATTCTATTCTTATGTAAAATAAAACAGTGAATCAAATGGGTTTGATGGACTGAGCAATTTCTTTTTGTCCACAAAACATATTATGTCTCTTGAAGTGGGCAAAAACTGTTGCTCATTCTAAAAGAGAAATTCATTTTTGCACAGGTATACTGCATATTGGGTGATTTTGTTTATGGCTCTGTTTGTTAAGTAACAGATTTTAGTGTTATCTGTTTATTTATTGTGGCAGATGGCATGCATCGGCTGGTGCCCCCAGCCAACATGCTGCAGGCACCCAGCCAGGAGGTCAGTGAAATAGAAGGACTGGGAAGACAATGACTTTGAAGTACTCTCTCTCCTGTCACATTTGATGGCAGTATTCCTGGACTTGGATACCCAGCTGGATACCCACAGGAGTGCAGCCCTGTTTGATTCCATGGGTGTTACTAGGGGGCGCTACAGGGAATTATAATCTCTACTATAGGAGACCTCCACATGACCCAGAAGTGCTTCTTCCAGACCGTGTCCTAGCATCGGATGTACTCCGAGGTCCCAAATGAAAGGAGCCACTTTACCTTACCCAGGTGAGTTGGAGCTGGGAGTGGAGGAAAGACAAAGTTCACCTGTGAGGAGTAGAGGATAAAAAAAGACGGGGAGACAGAGAGAATTAAGAAGAGTTGTTGTTGCTTTTGTCTAACAAATGTATAGGGTGGTCCAGATCTAATTATGCAGTTTTAATTACACTATAATTTATTAAGTTTATTACATAGAAAATCACCCAAAAAATCCCGGACCATCGAGAAGTGTGCGAACTGACGACATTAAGAATCGTCCCTGCGTAAATCAAAAGTCATCCAGACGATCTGGATCTGCATAATTAGATCTGGACCACCCTGTATAGGACTCGTGTCACTGTGGTTGTGTCTGTGGTTTGGGATGCAGCAATGCCCCTTACAGGTCACATCACATAACCTTCATCTGTTCTTTAGATGTGGATGAAGATCTATAAAAACTGAACTCCACCTTGTGTCAAGGTTTATTGATAAACCATTCTTAAAATAAATTTATTAACATATATACATTATGATTTTTTAATGTCCTATTTAAGTATCAAGTGTATTGCCTAAATTCTGTGTTATAGTTTATACCGTATATTCAAATAAAACTTTTCTATAACCCTTAATAATCACATTATAAAAGACAAATAACTTTACTATAAATCTTTTTTACACAGAATTAGGTGCTGATACCCCAACATCCTGAAACAGCAACACAAATGGATAGATGTTACCACTGGTTTCTAATGGAAACGGAACCATTCTGTTATTTGAGAAATTAGAGCAAAACATTGCATGCAGCCGTATATAAATATAAGTGAACTATTCATCCTAACACACGGCTAGTTTCAATATGTTTTTCCAAGTGTTCTTTTTTTCTTGAAGCCACAGAACACCTTTGTTTCACTTACAACAGAAGATAAGTTGGACTGTCATAGTCTGAAAAGGTGATATATTTTTATACATAGTAGCTAAATGTATGCTATTACTAAGGAAACCCTTTTGTTACTCTATAGATCATAAAGATACAATTCAAATTCCCCCAGTAAAATACAAGGCCTCCAAGGCACACTCATATTTCATGACTTCAACACACCCCAATTTCAAAGAGTGTAGGGGTTTGCTACTCTTTCTTCTCGCTCTTAACATTAGTGAGGCATTTTATGCTAGATGTTTGCTGAAAACTGGGTAGCATCTGTCAGTTATTCGGATCTGTTTGATTTTTTTTTTTTTGTATGTCTTTAGTGCTGGGTTTTCTTTTTTCTTTTTTCCCCTTTTGCATACCATGATAGAAAAAAAGAAAAAGACTGCCAGACAGCATCAAGCCTCAGACACAAGAAAGGACATAATTGCATTTCTTCCCTTGTTAGTCTGCAATGAAAATGTCATCATATATCGGTCAAGTCTATTCAGCTCCAATTAAACCTAAATCGTTTCTTTGGGCAGCCATGCAACTATTCATGGTTTCCAGATTGATTGGGAGCCAGCTGCTAGAAGCTGCTGCCCTGACACCTATATTGCCCCTGACTTTTCCATCAAACATTGAACATTTCAACAGCTGATCGGTAGTTTCTCAAGCTGGGCCTCATTCTCAAAAGACAGAAAATCTGACTGAGCAAAGGTTGCCTTATAGAAAAAGGTGATTAAAAGCCTGTTTTGTCATAAACAGAAAAGGTAGCAGTTTAAACTTATCATACTGTCGCGTTGCCAGCAGAAGGACTGCACTGTTGCCAATTATTTCTATGAGGACATGTGCATTTGTTTATGCATGTATATTCTTCCCCTTCAAACAAAATGGTTGAAAGAAACAGAATGCGATTTTTATGTGAGGCAGCACAAAAATACACATTGTAACAGCAGTTGAAAAACTGCTATATGTAAAATACTGTTTAAAGCACGCCTTTGAAGCATTAACTCAGTCAAATGAATAAACACGGTTTTATGAAGAAACTAAAAAGCATCAGCATGCAAATTGAAATATGCTGTGAATTGTTTTAGTTATACAGATTTTTTTTTCACATCTAAGATCCCAGCAATCTAGTTTTATGAAATAACAATATTATCATTATTATAGCAGAGTGGCATACTAGTTATCTTGGTATGTAGTTAAGTATTTTCTAAATTTCAAAGCGTATTGGTCCTGAGATCAGTACTTTAGGTGTACAGTATGTGAAATAACATGTAAAATGAAAGAGCAATTATGTTTGACATTTATTTCCAAATAAATCAGTTTGCAATTAAACAAAATCTCAAATAAAGCATCTTATTTGTGTATTATGATTTTAAAAAGATAGGCATAGCATTCTCATTCCTGCTTAATCCAATTCATGGTACCGTATTGGAAGGCCAGAGCCTTTCCTGGCAATATCTGAAACAATCCAAATTGCTGCATACATCCCTAAATGTTATTTTTTATTTTCTTTGATTTGTGTTTTCATTTAATGTACCGTGTTTGTTTTGTGTATTGCTCTCTATTTCTTAATTGTTTAATGAACTGTTGTAATAAGACACTTAACTGGGTTATAGCCCTCAGGTGCTGCAGTTAGGCAATGCTACACCACATGAGGGTTATAAATTTTGTTGTGTTAAAATCCTTTTTGTTAAAATTCTGTGCTACTTAGAATAAGACTTTGCCTCCAAAGTTCACCTACAGGCTTGTAATGGGACCTAACATTCAAAGTCAGCTGTTCCCCAAACCCACAGCTGGCCTCTGCCTACACATACGATAAAGGGTGACAAAGGCTCAAAAATACTCAAAATCTAAGAAACTATCAAAAAAGGTGGTGTAGTAACCATGAAACCTTGGGCCCATAATAATAAAACAAAATTCCTTTATAATTGAAAGGTTTTCTTAAAATGAAATTAAAAAACATAAAAGTAAAAAACAGCAACAGGTATGCCTAAAATGCAAACTACAAAAGTAACAAGAATCAGTCTGTAATCATTAATGATCCCTTGAGGAACTGTAACACCCAGTCTTAAATACAGAAGCTGAGCACAGACCCTTAACTATAATATCAGTGGGCCTGCCCCCTGAGGTTCCACCTACAATACACAAGGTACCAAAAGAGAATAAGCATAACTCAAAAATACAATCAATCAATTATCAAAACAATATGAATAAAAACATAAAAGGAGAAAACAAAAACATTGTCAATACTGTTGCCTAAATAATAAATAGACATAAAAAGATTAAATAAACAAAAAAGTAAATGCTATCTCTAATACAGCAGCAGCAGCTTTTTATGTACTTGCTGCCCTCTCATTTTTTTGGAATTTAATGTTTTTGTCATTGAAGGTCTTTAACTCTTTATTGTTTGATGTACTGGGTTTTGACTTCTTGGCATTGTAATTTGGTTTAAGATTTAGATTAAAATTTGGTCTAATTTAATTTAGATTTTTTAAAAATGTTTTTGGCCTTTTGATTTTATTTATTTAGCTTTTGGCTCCTTTTTTCCCTTTTCTACCTACGGAGCCCCTGAGGTGACATTGTGTGATTTTTTTTTCTGATGCACACCAGATAGCTTCAAGTGTGCACCAGATTCTTTCAACCGCACAGTAACTGAAAAGGGGATCCACACCTATACATAATTTCTGATGCATATTAGTTCTGTTTCATAGTTGCACTTAGGAAAAATGAAAATTGGAGACTCCTCCTCGAGCCGTCACCTTATCATGCTGGAGGGGTTTGCATGTCCCAATTATCCTAGGAGCTCTGTTGTCGGAGACTTTATGTCCCTGGTAGGGTCACCCAAGGCAAACTGGTCCTAGGTGAGGGACAAGACAAAGAGCGGTTCAAAAAACCTACCATGAAGAATAAAAACTTTGGACGGCGTTTTCCCTCACCCAGACGTGGGTCACCGGGGCTCCAATCTGGAGCTAGGCCTGGAGGTGGGGCTCGATTGCGAGCACCTGGGGGCCGGGCCTGCACCCATCGGGCTCAGTTGGACACAGCCCAAAGACGTAACGTGTGCCTCCCCTCCAATAGGCTCACCACTTGTGGGAGGGGCCAAGGAGGTTGGGTGCAGTGTGAGTTTGGTGGTGGCCGAAGGCGTGGACCTTGGTGGTCCGATCCTCGGCTACAGAAGCTGGCTCTTTGAACGTGGAATGTCACCTCTCTGAAGGGGAAGGAGCCTGAGCTGGTGCGCAAGGTCGAGAAGTTTCGGCTAGATATAGTCAGGCTCACCTTGGCGTACAGCGTGGACTCTCAAACCAATCTCCTTGAGAGGGGCTGGACACTCTACCACTCTGGAGTTGCCCCCGGTGACAGGTACTGAGTGGGTGTGGGCATAGTTATTGTCCCCCGACTTGGAGACTTTTCATTGGGGTACACGCCAGTAGACGAGAGGGTAGCCTCCCTCTGTCTTCAGGTGGGGGGACAGGTCCTAACTGTTGTTTGTGTTTATGTGCCGAACAGCAGTCTGGAGTACCCACCCTTTTTGGAGTCCCTGGATGGGGTGCTAGAGGGCACACCTTCTGGGGATTCCCTCATTCTGCTGGGGGACTTCAATGCTCACGTGGGCAATGACAGAGACATCTGGAATGGCGTGATTAGGAGGAATGGCCCCCCTGATCTGAACCCAAGCAGTGTTTTGTTATTGGACTTCTGTGTTTGTCACGGATTGTCCATAACAAACACCATGTTCAAGCATAGGGGATGTCCATATGTGCACCTGGCACCAGGAAACCCTGGGCCTCAGTTCAATGATCGACTTCGTAGTCGTGTCATCGGACTTGTGGCCCCATGTCTTAGACACTCAGGTTAAGAGAGGGGTGGAGCTGTCAACTCATCACCACCTTGTGGTGAGTTGGCTTCGATGGTGGGGGAGGATGCTGGTCAGGCCCAAACGTATTGTGAGGGTCTGCTGGGAACGTCTGGCAGAGTCCCCTGACCATGTCCCGAGGGAGGTGGGAGACATTGAGTCCGAATGGGCCATGTTCCGTGCCTCTGTTGTTGAGGCGACTGACCGGAGCTGTGGCCGTAAGGTGGTCGGTGCCTGTCGTGGTGGCAATACCCGAACCCGTTAATGAACACTGCCGGTGAGGTATGCCGTCAAGCTGAAGAAGGAGTCCTACAGGACCCTTTTGTCCTGTGGGACTCTAGAGGCAGCTAATAGGTATCGGCAGGCCAAGCGGAATGCGGGTTCGGTGGTTGCTGAGGCAAAAACTCGGGCGTGTGAGGAGTTTGGGGAGACCATGGAGAACGACTTCCGGACGGCTTTGAAAAGATTCTGGTCCACCATCTGGCATCTCAGGAGGGTAAAGCGGTGCAGTGTCAACACTGTATATGGTGGGGATGGTGCGCTGCTGACCTCGACTCGGAACATTGTTGGTCAGTGGGGGGAGTACTTCGAAGACCTCCTCATTTCCACTAACATGGCTTTCAATGAGGAAGCAGAGCCTGGGGACTTAGAGGTCACCGATGTGGTCAAAAAACTCCTTGGTGGCAGGGCCCCAGGGGTGGATGAGATATGCCTGGAGTTCCTTAATGCTCTGGATGTTGTAGGACTGTCTTGGTTGACACACCTCTGCAACATCGCATGGACATCAGGGACAGTGCCTCTGGATTGGAAGGCTGGGTTGGTGGTCCCCCTCTTTAAGAAAGGGGAGTGGACCAGCTCTACACCCTTGGCAGGGTCCTGGAGGGTGCATGGGAGTTTGCCCAACCAGTCTACATGTGTTTTGTGGACTTGGAAAAGGCATTCGACCATGTCCCTCGGGGAATCCTGTGGGGGTGCTCAAAGAGTATGGGGTACCGGACCCCATGATAAGGGCTGTTCGGTCCCAGTACAACCAGTGTCAGAGCTTGGTCCGCATTGCCGGCATTAAGTCGAACCCATTTCCGGTGAGAGTTGGACTCCGCCAGGGCTCCCCTTTGTCACCGATTCTGTTCATAACTTTTATGGACAGAATTTCTAGGCGCAGCCAGGGTGTTGAGGGGGTTCGGTTTGGTGGGCTCAGGATTGGGTCACTGCTTTTTGCAGATGATGTTGTCCTGTTTGCTTCATCAGGCCGTGATCTTCAGCTCTCTCTGGATCGGTTCAAAGCCGAGTGTGAAGCGGCTGAGATGGGAATCAGCACCTCCAAATCCAAGATCTTATTCTTCCTATAACTTGCCCTAAACGTATGTGGAAAGGAACAAGTGGACTTGCCACCCAAATTTTAAAACTAACCTGTCTCTAAACTGCCAAATCCTCTGCCAACTTGCCCAGATCACCATTCTGCCAAAACACACACCATAATGTCCTCGCCCCTGCCTCCTTAATCTTCTAATAATGTGCATGCCCATCTGTCCTATAACACATCCATAGGATAAGTCCAATCCAAATCTTATTCTACCTCTGCTAGTAGAGTGCCGAGTCTTGGTTGTTTTCACTGTATTCCATAAATCCACATCATATAATCATTATTCCTTTCATTTTTCTCAAGTCTAATTTTCTAAACCCACAGAGTCATTCCCACCCTAATTTTATTCTACACTTGCTGCCAGTCTGCCCAGTCCTAAGCAAGTTTGCCAGGCTTACCTCACCTGGGCATAAATTCACATTGTAAGATCCACAGACCCCCACATCTTAAAAAATAACCCCCAACTTGTCTTGTACTACACTCATATGACAAGTCCAAATTAAACCTTATTGTGCCTTTATGATCAGAATATCTATATTTCCTTGAACATAAATGTTGTCCTCATTTCCTACAGGCCTGAAAATTCCTCAACTCGTAACCTTTTTTTTGTTGTGGCACACTTTTTGTAACCAAAATCATCCCCAGACACACCACTGTTTTACTAACCACAAACACATATACAGGGACTACTGGAGAAGCTGGTAAAAACGGAGCTCCAAGATCAGAGTTGGCAGACTTGGCACTTAGTGAGCACTTTGGTGGCATCTCCAAGCCGCTTTGCCCTTGTGCCCACCCCTCTCTGCCACAGAGGCAACTCATATGCCCACTATTCACCAGCACAGTGAGGCACACTGGTGACCACACACCCAGGTAAGATGAACTCTAGCAGCCATGGCGACACATCTTAAGTGTTCAAAGTGCTGTGTCTGCAACACAGTGATCACAGAGCTGATTTCATGCCAGCTGCTCCAGGAAAACCTGTCTTCCTCAGGCAGGACTCAACAACCTGCAGAGCTTGTCCCTCTCAGGTTCAGACCCATGTGTGCTACACTATTATTTCTATTAATTTCACATGGGTAGCTCTCATGGTGCACCATTGTGCCACAGTACACTGTTTGAAAAACACTGCCCTACATGACTGCGGCTACTTATTTGCCACGTGCATTTTTCAGAAAGATGTTTTAGGTCTCGTACCTACTTCGTTGTCCACAACATTTTGACACAGCAAACAGGGAAATTTGGCCGATGCACTTCACTCGTGGTATACAGGAATTCACATAGAAAATAAACAAGTATAAGTCAAAACCAATTTTTAATAGATGTTGACATGCGCTGACACCAGGCATGATATGCAAATAAACCAGTTTATTTCATGAATATTTCGCATTACCTAATTAATTTAAGTAGAGTATTAAAATATTTGGAGAAAGGGTGGCACCCCAGCAGTATTACAAACCGCCACTGGCTGTATCCCTTCCACCGCAAGGTTCAATGTGTTTTGTATTCTGAGATGCCTTTTTGCTCACCATAATTACCTGATTTATTGTAGTCTTTCTGTAAGTTTCTGTATCGTAGTTCAAGCCAATCTGGCCATTTTCCTCTCAACACTCTCATCAACAGGGTGTATCCATCTGCAGAACTGCTGCTTCATTGATATTTTTGCACCATTCTCAGCAAACTCTAGAGACCCTTGTGTGTGAAATACTCAAACCACCAACAATCATACCATGGTCAAAATCACATAGATCACATTGTTTCCCCATTCTTGTGTTTGATGTGAACATTAAATGAACCTCCTGACCTGTATCTTCAAGATTTTATGCATTGTGCTGCTGCCACATAATTGGCTAATTAGATAACTGCATGGATAAGCAGGTGTACAGGTGTTGGTTCAGTTACTGTATATATTACTGGATAATAGCAATATTACCTGAATTGTGGTTAATTAGAGCTAGTTAACACAAACTCTTAACAAGGATAGATTTATGTACTCAGAATGTCAGTGTTCTTGACTTTCCATCATCAAAAATCAGACAGAACACTGTATCCAGGGAGTTCTTTATCCCTTGCATGTGTTTTCTTCTTCATAGGTGTATACTTCTGTGGGCTGTCAGCTTCTACATCTCATTCATGTCAAGGTTCACCTTTGTTGTGTATTTAATATGTCTCCTTTGGCACCATTGTTGGACTTTGCAATTAGTTGACTGATAGTAGCCGATCTTTTTCTCAATATATGTCAGTCTCCTTCAGAGTCTTTCATCAATGCAGTGCTATTATTGTTAACAAAAACTATAATTAAGATCAAAACTATTAATAAATAAACCATTTTGTCAGCTTAACTAAAATAATTAACAAATCTGAAACTATTACAGTAGCTATTCACACTAAGTGAAATAAAATCATACATTACAAAAATTACTTTTAGTTTTTATCACAGCCAGATTTAAGCATGGGCTAAATAACTGGCTATATCGGTGTAGCTATTTGTTATTTGTTTTTCAAAGAAATATTCCTTCTATTAGACATACCAATCAAGTGTACCTTAATATCCTTATAGCTGAGACAACTTGTCTCTAATAAACTCCATCTAGTGATGGTGAGCAGCTGTTGAAACAGCATTTGTGGCAGTAGGTCTAGCTGAATACAGGCTGTTGAAACATAAAGCGTGTGATAAAAAAGGGACCTATGAGATTATAATAGTGGCAGTTCTTCAGAAATAGACATTGACATGATAGATTCTTATTCTGGTTATAGAATGGAAGCGATGATTTTGCTCCACCACATAATTATGATGCCACTTACTAATGTGTTAGGACACTTTCATAGCTGCCATTTACTAAAGATCTGATGCTCATAGCAGGTTTATTGGATACATTTGATCTTGTAGCACTCAGTGGACCCACCTTAAAGAGGGATAGGGCTGGACACCTAAGTGACAGTTACCCATTGATTACAAATCAACATGGCTGGTAGAAAACAACAAAGCCTTGAATGGAAGTTTTTTTGAACATTGGATTGTCTTAGATGTGAGTACATTGTGTGCTGTACAGATTAAAGGTAACAGCCCAACAAACTGTAATGTTCACCTACAGTGTCATCACAAATTGACCCTTTTCTGGGCAAAGACAACGAAATACTGAAAAGCACCAACCATCACAGCTTACATGCAATTCCAAGTCCCCATAATGGAAGTCATTAAATATTAGTAGCATATTTGCAAAGTCCAGCAGCTTGGGGAACAAACTCGAACACAAAAATATAAAGAAGCTGGAGTTAATTTAAATGTTCATTGAAGCTGGCATTTCTACAAGGTTATGTGACACACCATCATTCACAAACTGTGCTGCTTCTCTTGACTTCAAATATAGCATGCCATTTACTACATAAATGAATGTTATGGTAGGAATGTAAAACGTTAATTGTTTAATGGTGAAAAATGTATATCTCTCCTTTACATTTTGCATTATTAGGCTACTTGAGAGTTTTGTTATTTAATAATATAATATAATGTACTGTGGTGGGCTGGCGCACTGCCCGGAGTTTGTTTCCTGCCTTGCGCCCTGTGTTGGCTGGGATTGGCTCCAACAGACCCCCGTGACCCTGTAGTTAGGATATAGTGGGTTGGATAATATAATATAATATAATATAATAATATAATATAATATAATATAATATAATATAATATAATATAATATATTAATTATTTTTTGGTAAAGGATAGGGAATGTGGGGCATGGGTGCAATTTAATAAAGAAGGGTTTCAAGAACCTTTCCCTTTATATGTAGCATCAAGACAGTCCCTTGTAATAGTGTAATTAAACCTGAAGGAAATCAATACACGAGTTAGTAAGTTGGTCATTTGACCCCTTTATTTCTTGGCCATGTAGACTGAATTGTTTGATGTTGATTGGATGAAAAAATGTCCTTCTAAGACATTTAGCACTTACATCATACCATTACATACTACAACGGTGCACTTTTCTGCCATCATTCTGTTAATATGTTGCCAATAAACTGACTCACACCCAAACTATTGGCTATCAGGCCTGTCTAAAACCAGACAAGCAATTTATTTCTCCTTTTTTTACCCTTTAGACAAGTCAACTAGTCCTCCTGAGGCCCTTGTCACCTGAATTAACCTTCTTCACATAACAATTAAGTCATTTAAGTAAACATCAGTAAATGAAATCCCTGTCTACCCCTTGTTACTAGCCATGTTCAGTAATTTACCTTGCATCATCAATTTCCTTTTTCGTATGTATTTTTTTTCACCTTCAACTATTTATACATTATATTGTGGACTTTAGGGTGAGTTCAAGTTCAGAACCAAAATCCAAATAATGACTTTGGTAAAGTAAAGCAACATACAAAGAGAATTTAATAATAATTAAATGAATAAATACTAAAGTAATAAGGAACAGGAATGCAGAAAAGTAAAAAAAGCTAATCTTAAGCCTTCAAGACCTATCGACTCACTAGAAGCCCTTAGCTACAATATGTGTTGGTTTGTCAATTTACCAAATATTATTACAGATGAACCTAGGGAGAATTCACACTCGGGCAGCTATGTTCCAGATGAATTATATTGTAAAAAAAAGTAAAAGTTTACACATAGGAAGTAAACATTTCCCTCAGTTTGGAAAGCTAATCTTTACCTGAAAATCCCTTTGCAGGGTGTAATTTGCATAACTTGGATGCATAATTACCCTAAATCTAAATAGAAAAACGTTGTAAGCTCTGTCTCCATAAATGATTCCCATTTTTGTTCAAATATTACCCAAGTACATAACAAATTATATAACTTGTTCAAAATCAAATTAAACTCTAATAAAACATTTTTACCTTAATTAAATATCATTTTATATCTCATTATTGTTTGGCTGCTAATTAATGAACAGTAATTGGTTAATAATTAAGAAAGTGGCTGAAAAGAAACCTGAAGCAACTGCAGCCTTCCAGGATATTAGTTTGCCATCCCAGCTGTATGCAATGAAATTTTGTTTTCAGTAATCAAAAAGCAGTAAAAACCAATGTAGTTCTGTAGATAGTTGTATTACTGTGCCATATTTCTGCCATTCATTGTCAAATAAAATACATTTTAAAAATGGTGCTGCATAATTAATATGTCTGTTTCATATTTTCTTCATCAATTTTCCCAATAATAGGCTTATAATAGGCTGGAGCAACCAAGACATAGTGAAAAACATGAAGGCGTTCCCTAGAATAGCTGGCTGAACAGGCATTTGGAGTAGTAGACAAAAGTAAAACATAAAACATAATTTACTTAGCTTTTGAGAAAACCCTGTCATACAGTTTCATACCAAAAATGTGTTTTAAAACTGAAAGCTTTTGGCATCAGACTTTACTTGCAAATTTGGATTTCAAGTTGTTTAATCAAGCAGGTGGCGAAAAATAGTATACGGTGTAATGAAAAAGCACAAACAAGCATAAAGAGTTGGGGCACCCACACGCAAACCCCATATAACTGAAGGAAAACGAGAAATGTAAACGCATTAGGAAAGGCAAAAAGGCAAAAAACGTCTTTGCAGACACAAGTCTCAAGACTGACTACTCCAAGATGGTGGCACTTCTGGTTAAGTACAGGCCAAGCAGGAAGAGGTGGGTACAGGGGGACGGATGCTGGAAGTGATGTCAGAGATGGTAGAGCTGTCAATAATCTCGTCTGTACGGGGTGAAAGAGAAGCGGCTTTACTAAACAGCACCACCACCACCAGAGCCTTTAAGCTGGCCGCAAGGTGCATGTGTGTGACAACAGAAAAGGGGAGAATGTGTTCCATGGATGAAAATCTAACTCTTTTATTATAAATACAATGCAGTCTAATTATATCAGTTCAGATTTATTGTTACATGTTCAAAGTACAATGAAACCCATATAGGTATGTGCTCACACTGCCACTTTTAAATAACAATACAGAATGTAATAGATTAAAAGTCAGCACTCTTTGAGTAAAAATATTCCTATGATTTTAAAACATATCTCTTTACTATTAGAAGCCATTGCAGAGCACAATCGCTGAATAAACAGTATTGCAGAATCAACAGTAGGTTAATACGCAAAATATACTGTAGCTTGGAGTAGGGTGGGAGAGGGTTGTCATAACTTCACCCCCGACAGCCACTGAGAGCAGACAAATATCCTTACCTGGATAAAATAGTACAAGGCATCTTTGATAAAATGTATTATTTCAGTTTGCTTTTGTTGTCACGAGCATGTCTGAGAACAGCAGAAGGCACGTTTTCTTAAATCTAAACCTTTGCTACTTTAAACTGGAAGTATTTGGCAAGTTTTAAGACTTTTTTTCACAATTGGGCCCCATTAGCTTCATTATAAAACACAAGAAAGGTAGTTATTTTTTTAAATTGATAAAATATGCTTCACCTTAAAATGAAATTTGATCTGGCAAAATACTATATACCATGATTGTGAAGAAATGCCTTCAACTTAAAAAATACCAAACTTATCTTTGAGTTCTACAGGGGTGGTCCCCCAGCTATACCATTAGGAGGCTCTGTCTTTAAAAAAACAGAACCAGAATTAATAAATCAATATACAAGATTATACTTAGATAAAAATAGAAAACTTAAATTAATAAAAAATTCACTTTAGCCAGGGCACCAACAATGGATGAAACATGGAGATTTTGCTATAATTTTGCTTCTCTTTGACAAATTTTATTTAATTTTATTGCTTTATATTGTGTGATCTGTACTGATTCCAAACAACAATTAAGCAAGGACCAACTCTATTAATCTAAATGATGATTGGAATATACTTTAGGTACAAACATATGCAAATATACAGTACCTATAAATGTATTCACCCAATTGACAGTTTTCACATTTTATTTTTATACAATATTGAATCATAATGGATTTCATTTGGCTTTTTTGACATTAGTACAGAAAATGACTCTTCAGTATCAAAGTGAAAGCAGATCTCTGCAAAGTGTTCTACTTTAATTGCAAATATAAAGCACAAAATAATTGCATAAATTCACACCTTGCTTAATATGACACACCTAAATCATCACTGATGCAGCCAGTTGGTTTTAAAATCCACAGTTAGTTAAATGGAGAACACCTTTCTGTTGTCAAAGAGGTTTTAACTCATGGTAGTCTAAATCCTTCTGTATGTGGAAGGTCCAGCGTGTGGTGTGTCAGTGTCATAGCCTAATCTACACAATAAAGACAAACAAAACAGTCCAAGCAACTCCATAAAAAGGTGATTGAAAAACACAAGTCAGGGAAAGGGTACTGTTATTGCAATGTTTGGTTTGTAATTTCTAAGCATTTGGGTTGAAACAAAAACCTGATGCCCCTTCTGCCATCCTGAACCATCTTTGCAGACCCCTATTTTACAATATAAATCTGTCTAATTTGATTTCTTTGATTCCAAGGCTCACAGTATCTCAGGTGTCTTTGCAATGGGCAATAAAACAGCTTGGAAGTACAGCAGCAGCACTTAGAGACTTAGTAGAACACTGAGAAGATAAACAGAACAGATGGGAGTTAGAAGCGGTTCATAATCAGTATAAAACTTACATATATATATTTTTGAATAAATGACATACAAAAACAGATATAAAATGCACATCTAATCAGCACTTCTAATCAGACTAAAGTAGTAAGTCTTCAGTCTGGAAATAAAAGCTGAGACTGAAGGAGCATCTCTTATACAAGCAAGCAGATCATTTGTCAGCTGAGTAGCTACAAATATCTCAACATTCTCCTGTTATTTTGTTAATCCTTTAGTATGCCAGCAATTTGAGATTTAAATGCACACTCTGCTTTGTTGACACAACATTTTCATAGAGTAAGCAATGTACGGAAAGCAATTAAAAAGGCAAATAAAATGTTAGGTTATATCATAAAAACTGTTGAATTTAAGTCAAGTGATGTTCTGCTCAAACTATATAATATACTAGTAAAACCACAAATGGAGTATTGTGTGCAGTTCTGGTCACCACAGTACAAGAAAGACATGACAGGACTTGGAGCTGTGCAGAGGAGCAACCAAGTGCATCCCGGGACTTAAGGACATGTTCTACTCTGACAGACTCAGAGAATGAAACCTGTTTAGTCTCGAGCAGAAGAGATTGCGTGGGGAGCTAATCCAGGCATTTAAAATCCTCAAAGGCATTGATAAAGTAGATCCAGCAACATAATTTCAGCTTAAAGGATGAACACATACTCGAGGACATCAGTGGAAATGAAGGGGAAGTGGATTTAAAACTGAAGCCAGGAAGTACTTATTTACATAGAGTTGTGGGACTCTGAAACAAACTACTGAGATGTGTGGTTGACGCAGAAACCTTGATGACCTTTAAGAAGAATCTGGATGAGATATGGGAACAGTTTAGCTATTAGTTAAACAAACGGGCTTGATCGACTAAATGGTCTCCTCACATTTGTCAAATCTCTTATGTTCTTATGTATGTAATGATAAGCCTTGATAGGTAGGTAGGGCCTTGGCCATTTAAAGCTTTATATAGAAGAAGGATTTGGAAATCAATCCTAAGCTTAAGACAGTGTAATGACTTGAGAAATGGAGTTATGCAGGAATTTTTGTATTCCCAGCAATGATCATTGCGGAAATATTTTGAATTAATTGAATATAGAGCAGCATATAAATAATGTGCTGCAGTGGTCAATTCTTCTATAAATAAATTAATAAAATAATTTCTCCATATTCTTCAAATTTAAAAATTGTCTTAATTTTCCAGTATTTTTAGCTAGAAAAGCAGGTTTTATATAGGGTAATGCATGCTGTAAATGATATACTGTTGTCAAAGACAGTGATTAAATAGTGTGCTCATTTGCTAAAACTAATGTTTAGACCAATTGAGTTACAAATGGTCAGAATATTGATGCAGTTGGCACCATTCCCTCCAATTAATATTATTCCTATTTAATTTATTTCTATTTAAAGATAAGCATTTATCATCCATAGACTGCAACAATTGCTTAAAGACACTATTGGAGAAATGTTTCATGTAAAACAAGGTTATAGCCATGAATTGCCTGCGTACAAGTGAAACTGAATGTTGCTTTTTAATAATAGTTTCCAACAGGCAAGAGTGAAATGAAAACAGTAAATATCCAATGAACTAAGATGGCATAGGTTAATTCTGAATACAACAACAACAAGATTTGTTTATATAGCACATTTTCATACAAAAAAATGTAGCTCAAAGTGCTTTACATATTAAAGAATAGAAGAATAAAAGACACAGTAAGAAAATAAAATAAGTCAACATTAATTAACATAGAATAGGGTCGACAGAAAAAGCAAAAAAAAACTCCAGACGGCTGGAGAAAAAAATAAAATCTGTAGGGATTCCAGACCACGAGACCACCCAGTCCCCTCTGGGCATTCTACCTAACATAAATGAAACAGTCCTCTTTGGATTTAGGGTTCTCATGGAAGGACTTGATGATGATGGTCATGTAGACTTCTGGCTTTTAGTCCATCAATGTTGGAGCATTATGATGCTTTGAGTAGGTGGTGGTGGCGCAGGCCGCCACCACAAAGAAACCGGAAAAAGAAACAGAAGAGAGAGTTGGGGTCAATACGGATTTTAGAGCCACTATGAATAGTTATTATGATGAATTGAACATACAGAGTATCAGGATTAAGTTAAAGTGAAGTTATAAAAAGGCCATGTTAAAGTAATGTGTTTTCAGTAGTGTTTTAAAGTGCTCTACTGTATTAGCCTGGCGAATTCCTATTGGCAGGCTATTCCAGATTTTAGGTGCATAACAGCAGAAAGCCACCTTACCACTTCTTTTAAGTTTAGCTTTTGGAAGCTTTTTGGAAGCAGACACTCATTTGAGGATCTAAGGTTACAATTTGGGACATAGGGTGTCAGACATTCCGATATATAAGATGGAGCGAGATTATTTAAGGCTTTATAAACCATAAGCAGAATTTTAAAGTCAATTCTGAAATTCTGAAAGACACAGGTAACCAGTGTAGTGACATAAAAACTGGAGAAATGTGTTTGGATTTTCTTTTCCTAGTTAGGATTCTAGCAGCTGCATTCTGCACTTTTTGCAAATGATTTATGTCTTTTTTTGGGTAGTCCTGAGAGGAATACGTTACAGTAATTTAAGCGACTGAAAACAAAAGCGTGAATTAATTTCTCAGCATCTTTCAATGATATAAGAGGTCTAACTTTTGTTGTGTTTCTTAAGTGAAAAAATGCTGTCCTAGTGGTCTGATGAATATGCAATTTAAAATTCAGTTTACAGTCAACAGTTACCCCTTAGTTTTTTACTTCCATCTTAACTTTTAATCCTAATGCATCAAATTTATTTCTGATAACCTCATTGAATCCATTATTGCCAATCACTAAAATTTCAGTTTTCTCTTTATTTAGCTTGAGAAGATTACTATTCATCCATTCAGAAATACCAGTAAGACATTGTGTTAGTGTATCGAGAGAGTCGGAGTCATCAGGTGCTATTGATAAGTACAGCTGTGTGTCATCAGCATAGCTGTGGTAACTCACGTTGTAACCTGAGATAATCTGACCGAACGGGAGCATGTAGATTGAGAAGAGCAGCGGACCCAGGATAGAGCCTTGTGGAACACCATATAGAATATCATGTCTTTGAGTTGTGATTACCACAACTAACAAAGAATTTTCTAACTGTCAAGTAGGATTCAAACCAATTGAACTGCCAGAGAGGCCCACCCATGACTAAGGTGATTTCTAAGAATATTGTGATCAATGGTTTCAAATGCGGCACTCGATCGAGGAGGATGAGAACAGATAAATGGCCTCTGTCTGCATTTACCCGCAAGTCATTTACTACTTTAACGAGTGCAGTTTCTGTGCTGTGAATAGAATAATGGAGTAATGTAATAACACTCTTGTACACACTGAAATTAATTTGATGGTTACACTTCATTTTAGGTATTGCAAAAATGCATCTATTACTCTTTTACTGTTATGTAAAAAGACCATGACAAACACTTCTTATCACTTACAAAACATCAGTAGATAGGTTATTCATCTCTGTGCTGTGTGGCATATTGACATGATGATAAAACAATTTGTTAATATGAAGGAGGCACAGGTCTTATACTAAATATGTAATATCAAGAGAAATTTGTCTCTGTTTAGCCACTTCAGACATTCCAAAGTGTTTTGTTAGAAGGTCACATTGAACAAATACTTTACTGATGCTTTGTACGTGTTATGAAGACCCAAAGAAGTGTTTGTCAAGGTCTTGTTTCATAACAGTAAATGAGCAATAGATGCATTTTTGCAGGACTTAAAATAAAATGCTACCAATTTAATAAATATAAACTAAACCATGTAAGAATGATGCTTGAGAGTCCAACATAATTTCCAGCCTACAGTGGTGTGAAAAACTATTTGCCCCCTTCCTGATTTCTTATTCTTTTGCATGTTTGTCACACAAAATGTTTCTGATCATCAAACACATTTAACCATTAGTCAAATATAACACAAGTAAACACAAAATGCAGTTTTTAAATGATGGTTTTATTATTTAGGGAGAAAAAAATCCAAACCTACATGGCCCTGTGTGAAAAAGTAATTGCCCCCTTGTTCAAAAATAACCTAACTGTGGTGTATCACACCTGAGTTCAATTTCCGTAGCCACCCCCAGGCCTGATTACTGCCACACCTGTTTCAATCAAGAAATCACTTAAATAGGAGCTGCCTGACACAGAGAAGTAGACCACAAGCACCTCAAAAGCTAGACATCATGCCAAGATCCCAAGAAATTCAGGAACAAATGAGAACAGAAGTAATTAAGATCTATCAGTCTGGTAAAGGTTATAAAGCCATTTCTAAAGCTTTGGGACTCCATCAAACCACAGTGAGAGCCATTATCCACAAATGGCAAAAACATGGAACAGTGGTGAACCTTCCCAGGAGTGGCCGGCCGACCAAAATTACCCCAAGAGTGCAGAGATGACTCATCTGAGAGGTCACAAAAGACCCCAGGACAACGTCTAAAGAACTGCAGGCCTCACTTGCCTCAATTAAGGTCAGTGTTCACAACTCCACCATAAGAAAGAGACTGGGCAAAAACGGCCTGCATGGCAGATTTCCAAGACGCAAACCACTGTTAAGCAAAAAGAACATTAGGGCTCGTCTCAATTTTGCTAAGAAACATCTCAATGATTGCCAAGACTTTTGGGAAAATACCTTGTGGACTGATGAGACAAAAGTTGAACTTTTTGGAAGGCAAATGTTCCGTTACATCTGGCATAAAAGGAACACAGCATTTCAGAAAAAGAACATCATACCAACAGTAAAATATGGTGGTGGTAGTGTGATGGTCTGGGGTTGTTTTGCTGCTTTAGGACCTGAAAGGCTTACTGTGATAGATGGAACCATGAATTCTACTGTCTACCAAAAAATCCTGAAGGAGAATGTCCGGGCATCTGTTTGTCAACTCAAGCTGAAGCGATCTTGGGTGCTGCAACAGGACAATGACCCAAAACACACCAGCAAATCCACCTCTGAATGGCTGAAGAAAAACAAAATGAAGACTTTGGAGTGGCCTAGTCAAAGTCCTGACCTGAATCCAATTGAGATGCTATGGCATGACCTTAAAAAGGCGGTTCATGCTAGAAAACCCTAAAATAAAGCTGAATTACAACAATTCTGCAAAGATGAGTGGGCCAAAATTCCTCCAGAGCGCTGTAAAAGACTCATTGCAAGTTATTGCAAATGCTTGATTGCAGTTATTGCTGCTAAGGGTGGCCCAAACAGTTATTAGGTTCAGGGGGCAATTACTTTTTCACACAGGGCCACGTAGGTTTGGATTTTTTTCTCCCTAAATAATAAAACCATCATTTAAAAACTGCATTTTGTGTTTACTTGTGTTATATTTGACTAATGGTTAAATGTGTTTGATGATCAGAAACATTTTGTGTGACAAACATGCAAAAGAATAAGAAATCAGGAAGGGGAAAATAGTTTTTCACACCATTGTATGTAAAAGAGTAGAGTCGTCAATGGCTTTAAAGGCTGTGCTTGAATCTAACAACATAATTACTGTAGCATTTCCTTCATCAGAAGATATTTGAATGTCTTTTACATCAACTTCAATATTAGTTTTGTCCATCTAAAGGAATTTAGACTCAATTATGTTTTATGCCAGTACCAATAAAACGCTCACCCTTAATTTATAGATGAATTTGTATTGACAATTTTAATTACATTATTTTTTAAAGTTGCATTAGACAAATTAAGTTTTATATCTGACTTCCTTACACTTTTTTACATGTAGCCTCTGAATAACCTTAAAATTATTTATATTGTGATTCAATAACTTTTCGGTGAATAAGCACTTTGAGCTACATTGTTTGTATGAAAATGTGCTATATAAATAAATGTTGTTGTTATTGAATCTTTATATAAAAAGGCAATAATAAATAATTATTATTATTATTATTATTATTATTATTGCTTAGAACAAATAATTGATTCTATGCAGTGGTTTACAATGTCTAGTGTGTGGTAAATTAAGCAATTAAAGGTTTCTTTAAAAAGGCCTGATCGGATTGGACCAAAGGTACATGTGAACGGTTAAATGTGTGAAATTACTCTATAAATTCATGTCTATTTATTTTGTTAGAGGAGTGTATGTGACAAAAAAGAAAAGGCCAACACTACTGAAGTCAGCACTGTGCATGATTATATATTTTTAGTTCTCTTCACAAAAAAACTTGGACACCAATTCTTAGGTGATCAAAGGTGAAAAATAAAATCTACATAAGTAATGAGTAATAATAATTATCTACATAATATTGAAAATAAATGCATATCAGTCAGTTATTATCCAACCTGCTAACACAGGGTCATGGGGGTCTGCTGGAGCCAATCCTGGCCAGCCCAGGGCGCAAGGCAGGAACAAATCCCAGGTGGGGCACCAGCCCACCGCAGGGCACACACACACCAAGCACACACTAGGGACAATTTAGGATCTCCAATGCACCTAACCTGCATGTACAATACAATACAATACAATACAATTTATTTTTGTATAGCCCAAAATCACACAAGAAGTGCCGCAATGGGCTTTAACAGGCCCTGCCTCTTGACAGCCCCCCAGCTTTGACTCTTTAAGACAGAGGTGTTAAACTCCAGGCCTGGAGGGCTGCAGTGACTGCAGGTTTTCATTCTGAACTTTTTTCTAATTATTGACCAGTTTTCACTGCTAATTAACTCCTTTTCCCCTCATTTTAATAGTCCTGTTTTTAAGGATTCAGTCCTCTGAATTGATTTGTTTCTTCATGAAATGGCAGCCAAACAGAAATGAGATGTGAAACGAGCCAACAAATGAGCAGCTAAACTGGGATTTCAAACTCCAACCAATTTCACTCCAACCAATCTAATTATGAGAAGCTGATTCTTGCTGTTAATTAATTAAGCCCGTTATTTAGTTTTGTGGTTTGTTGCTGCTCTCATTCTGCCATAGCAGACATTTCCAAAACTGTTGATTTTCTGTTTGGCAAACGTTTTGGTGACCTGAGAGATCAGCCTTACTGAGACTTTCACTTTTCTTTATTTTCAGATACTGTGTGACGGGCACAGGTGAGCTGGTCATGTGAGAGCTTGTTTTGTGTCTCATTATTGTTTGGCTGCTAATTAAAGAAAATGAGACAACTAAGGGGCCTTAGTCAAGTTAATTAAAACTAAAGCAAAAGAAGTTGATTAGCAGTGTAAACTGGTCACTAATGAAGAAGATGGTTAGAATGAAATCCTGCAGCCACTGCGGCCCTCCAGGCCTGGAGTTCGACACCTGTGCTCTAAGAAGACAAGAAAAAATTCCCAAAAAAACCCTTGAAGGGAAAAAATGGAAGAAACCTTGGGAAAGGCAGTTCAAAGAGAGAGCCCTTTCCAGGTAGGTTGGGAGTGCAGTGGGTGTCAAAAAGAAGGGTGTCAATACAATACAATACACAGATCAGAACAAATCCTCAATATAGTATAAAAATAAAAACTTTACAAGTACGCACCAGAATTTAACAGTAGATGATATCACATAATATGATTTGGATTTGTTTAGAGTTCTGGAGACCTCATGCATCAAGCTGCCTCTCCCATTTGGCCATTCCACAGCTGAAACAGCGCTGGGCCAGCCAATCCGATGAAAGGACCCCTCTACCCCACAATTCCTGCGATCCTCTATCAAGGATGACTTTACCATAGGCAGGCAAAACAGCTTGGCAGGTGGGCCGTGGCACCAAGTGCCACATTTGAATTCCGAGAAGAGAAACAGAATATGTGAGGGCTAGTATCCAATTATAACTATCATGTTACTTATGTTTTAGTGCCAATGACTAACAACAGAGATGCAGTCTGTACAGTTAATCAGCAGCTCTAGTCAGGATATGCTAAACTGAAGTAGTGAGTCTTCAGCTGGGATTTAAAAGCTGAGACCAAAGGGGTATCTCTTATAGTAGCAGGCAGACCATTCCACAGTTTAGGGGCCCTGTAACTAAAAGCTCGACCTCCCACTGTTATTTTATTAATCCATCATGGATTGTGGGAGGAAACCCACACAGACATGGGGAGAACATGCAAACTCCATTCAGGGAGGACCTGGGAAGCAAACCCAGGTCTCCTTACTACAAGGTAGCAGTGCCACCACTGTGCCATCCTATGCATAACATTTTTAAAAATCTTTAATTAATCTCAATAATGCTGTTCTGTAGGTCCTTGGGGCTTTGACCACTGGCAAGCAGGGCATCTCCTATGCACAACTGCAGTCTTTCTCAGAATAGGTCACAGATTCAACAGGCCAGGTGTTCAGTCAGCTGCTTGGAGCGAAAACTCTACTGAACACCTCACTTGATCTTTTGAGTATAAACAGAATGTCCAAGACATGTAGTCTTCTGCATATGCCAATATGGTGTAGAAGACCTGAAAAGTCTGTTCTGAGTACTGTACCTCACATTGGCAAAGACAAACGGTCTTTACTCCGGTGTGCAGCACTACAGATCCAATGTTATTGCGCTTTTGCTGAGAACAGACTGAAGCTTCTTTGTAATATACAAGACACAAGGACTTGGAAAGTAGAGTTCATGCATTCTTCTGAAAGATGGTGTGAAATCCCAGTTTTGTTATGTTAGAGTTTCAAGAATTAAAATGTCTGTCGAGCTTGCTGGTAAGGTACGGGATCTTATTTATATATAAAATAACATGTAATGTGGCTAATCTGATGCATGGATTAGTTCAGCTATTTTACATCTTTATTTTTTATCTCTTTATTTTCCCTCTTTTAGTCCTTTTAATTGCTCATGCACCTTCATTTTTGGAAAATTGAACCAAAAGTCTGGAACTGTGTTTTAAAATAAAAATGGTGCTTGTTAGATTGTAAACAATTTGTCCTTTCTTGAAGAGCTTAACCAAAGATTGAAAGCTAGCAAATCAGGGTTTAATATACATAAATACTTGCAAAATGTACATATACAAACAAAATAAATAAACTAACAAGCAAATTATCAGAATCTACAAAGTTCTTTTCCAAAACAAATAATGAGAGTAGAATACAGACTGAATTTGCATTTGCTTCTAATATACAGAGCATCATGACATGCATTTCAGAAGACTCATTCTTAACTCACTATTGATGACATACTGTATAACTTACTTCAAAGATTGTATACAATAAAATGATTGAGTGACAACGTATTGTAATTTTCCGTGTTTGCATATTGTATACACTATTGCGAAACATACATTTCTGTAAGAAAATCCAATAATATTATGCCTTAAAAACTAGGTTTGTAAAATGACAGTGAAAATACACAAAAATAAACATACGAACATCTGTGCAGTGACCCTGCTGTGCTGGTCACCGAAACTTACTAAAACTGTGTTCTGGTGCTATCTGGTGGTGATCTTCGGGAATATGCACCCACTGTAGTAAATTGCACTACGGAATAAAGTGTCAGGGGCATAACCACCATCAAATTACACATCTTTAACTTCATCTAAACTTTACCAAGCTAACGCGCCTTTCGCAGCATAATGCAATCTCACACTGATAAACGGGATTGTATAAATAAGGGAACACAGACAGAGAGAGAGAGAGAGAAAGAGAGAGAGAGAGAGCGGCCGGCGCAAGACAGAATATGAAAACAACTTTAAGGAACGACAATTAAGTTTACTTTTGCGACTGAGAGAATCACAGAGTTGCTATAGCAGCAGGTCTGTTGACCTGTCTCCATAACCAATAACTACTCGATCACAACATTAGTCAATCGGATGTTTCAGCTAAATTAACAGTTTGTAATAGCCAGCATTGTCTCCTTAGAGATAGGCGGGTACTGGAGAGGTGATTGACAGCAGGGTTCTGCGCTCTGCGTTCCAGGATCCACAGACACTTTCGCGTTATACTTATCTTTCAAGTACGAGAAGGCTCGACAAGCCAGGTGGAGACTCCCATGGCATTATAAATACAGCCTTGCAGACGATAACGGGGTTAACTTGGAAAAAGAGACGCCACACGAGACTATGAACGACGATCAGGAGCAGCCTGCCCTAGTGAAGTGCCTATTATTTTCGAGTTTGATTCTGCTAGAAGACTGCTGTAAATTATTTACTGCCGAATAAACGCGCCCGTTATTGGGCTTAACGTCCATTCGCTGTGTGTCTTGGTCGTTCCATCTTGGCGTTCGTTACAATCTAATCAGTTCAAGGGGTGTTTTGTTTTTTTTTTTTTCTTTTTTACAAAGCAGTTGCTTTCTTGCCAGGATTGTTATCTACTACAATACACTCAGTTTTCAGTAGGATTAAAAATGTGCGCTCTGGTGTGGCTTCTTTTTATAATTCCACTCGAAGATTAAAAAAGATGAAATAGGCCTACTGGAAACGTACAAAGTTTAGATCAGTGGTTTGAAAAGACGTTCATGGAGGACCATAGTGGCTGCAGGTTTTTGTTCCAGCCCGATAATCAGAAATCAATCCTTGCCAATGACAGATCTTATTTATTTGTACGGCTTGTTAGTGTTTTCACTCACCCATGTCAGGTCATTCATGTATCATTGATTTTTTTTTTTACCAGTACACGTACTATATGTAGATCATCCAGGTGATTTGTAGCCTGAAATGAATGAGTAATTCTCAGACCTTTCCTTCACTTTTTTCTTTTCACTTTCCTTCCAGGTATTTTATATTACCAGAATATTCTCTGATGAATAATCACAGCTGTAAACGGAAACAAGTTAAACGGAGAAGTGCTGGTTCATTTGACATCTGCGTCTTATTGCTAATCAGGGTCAATTAAAACAGTAGCTGATGCAATGTAAGACTAAAATAACCAATTAAGCGTGGGTAATTTTAACAATCGGTACAACTAAAATGAAGCCTACAAATGTTACTGCATTTAAATGTTTAAATGCAAATAAAGCCTGCAGGCACTACTGCCCTCCAGGACTGACTTTGCAGATCCCTGGTCTAGATTAACAGCTATGGCAAGGTATAGTCCTATTGTGTCCGGAAAATTATTCTGGAAAAAAACAGACTAAAATGTGCAGTCGGACAGGGTTACTGTTTTGGTGACCTGGTCAACTACCTCCCTATCCACTATGATCTATAATAATTATTACTCTTGTATTTTTGCACAAATGCCTTACAAAAAGAGATGCAATATGCACAGATAAACAGCAGCTGTAATCAGGGTATACTACACTAAAATAGCCTAGATGTAAAAGCTGAGACTGAAGGAGCATCTCTTACATAAGAAAACAAATTGTAAAAACATGACCTCCTACTGTTCTTTTATTATTCCTTGGAAACGTAAGTAGACTGGCATCTAGAGACCTTAATGCATACCTCATTCAGCATCTTAGCCATTTAAAACTTTATATGTGAGTTGTAGGATTACTAAAACTAATTAACTAAAAGCCAGGGCAATGACTCAAGAACAGCACTTATGTGGTCATACTTTCTAGTTCCTATAATATTTCTTGCTGCAGTCTTCATTTTTATAATTGTAAGCTGGTAAGCTGGGCAGAGAAATTTTTAGGGAGTGTTGTAATGTGTATCTTAAGCAAACACCCAAGTTGCATGCTTATTCAGCAAAGCTAATGTCTAGGTCTATTAAGTTAGAAAGTGACAGAAAATTGTTGTGATCTGCATCATTTCCACTAATTAATAACATTTGTTTTTTCTCTGTTGTAAATTAGGTGGTGATGGAAGGTGCTATTAGAACAGTGTATGCAGGAGTAGGGTTGAATATGGGCCATCTGATCAGAAAGTGCCTGAAGAAGAAAGAAATTTATCATGTGATAGTAATGACAGTTCTTCAGAAGTGGAGAGTGGCAGAATAATAGCTTCTAGTTCCAGTGATATTAAGGCATATGAAGGGGATGATTTTACTCAAAACAGTAAACCATGATGTCCCATCTGAATGTGCGTGGTGTGATAAGAGTGTAGGATGGGTGCATCAGCTACAGATCATCCCATACTGTATTTCTATCTGTTCATAAATGATTACATATTATTATTACATTATTACATTATGTGAATTTCCCCTTGGGATTAATAAAGTATCTATCTATCTATCTATCTATCTATCTATCTATTACATATGTGGTCTCATGTCAGTTATGATGAGCTGTATGTTTCCTTTGCACTTGTTGTGTATCAAGATGTAATTCAAAAGCCTAAAGATGAAATGTGCTGGTTAACAAAATGTTTACTTGAAATGCCTGATGTGTAGCAGATCATAAGTGAAAAATGTTTCAGCGTACAACTCGGGTATTTGCATTTTGTTGTCAATAACTTGCCTGTCAAAACCTTTTTTTACAAATAAAACTATGCTTTGAGGCAACAAAAGAGAGATTTGTGACAATTTACACACCTGAAAAGAGTGCTGTTTTTGAAGAATAACTTAAGCTTTAGAAAGGTTGTTTGGGAATGAAGCAATACAAGCATCACACAACTACTAGAACATAAGAATGAGAGGATGACCATTCAGTTCTCTAAGCCTGTTTGTTCAGCTAATAGCTAAGCTGTCCCAATATCTTATCCATATTTTCTTAAAGGTTGTTAAGATTCTGCTTCAACTACATGCCTTGGTACTTTGTTCCAGATTTCCAGCTGAGTTGGCAATGTCTCTACTGAGCAAAAAGATGAAGTTTACTGATAGCTTGACAAAAGAGCCTAGTCTACAGACATGTTCTTATTTTTATTTATTTTATATATTTAACTTTTTCTTAGTGTAATATTTACTGTCGAAAATACGTGATATTGTGAAAATAATTTCTTTCCAGAATATTTTAAATATTTTCCCTCCATCTCTCCCGTCTTTTTCACTATTTCTCAAATTAGTCAGTTGAAGGATCAGGCTCTCTTTGTTTTTAACATTAGACATGGCATACTGTCTCTGCTGTTCTTGTGTCTTGTTGATGTCTATCTAGTGTAATTTGAAGTTTTCACATTGCGTACTCTGTCTCTCTATTCATTGTCCATTACTGTCTATTATTCTGTTCCTTTATTTTTTTAGCTGTCCATTCACATCGTGTATGATCTCGCTCTCTACTTGTTGTTCTTGTGCAGTGGCAATTCAAATCTTGGCTATTCCAAAGCTTTGACATTCCATGCTAGTTTTTCTGTGGTCTTCTCAGAAAAGCTCCCACTTAAGTCCACCAATGCCAACAATTTGATGGTAACATTGTATGCTATTATCTATTATTTACCTAACTTTGTTATAAGCTTAATATATTTCCAAAGAACATGAAAAGGTGGGCTCCCTCCTAAATCAAAGTGTTAACTAATCACATCAAAAGATGAACCTCAATAAACAGAACAGGACAGGATGGCTTTCAAATGGCAGTATACAACAGGTGCTGAGAAAATTTGTAAAAAAGTAATGTGAGAGGGAGATGGAGACAACAAAATTCTGGTAAATGTTGTATTTCATAAACCATCAATGCTTGATACAGTATGTTATCAAAAATGCTTAGTTTAATGTGAAGTCTGACTGTGACTAAATGAACTGTCTTTAAGTGTCCTGTAAAAACATTATCTCAGTCCTTACTGATCAGAGATGTGAGAGCACTTTTTTCTTTTTTAAGGTCATGTTTGAGATCTTTAATGTTCAAGATATTGCTTGATTAGACGTATACTGTTTCTTCCATCTAGGAAACATTTTCTGATATCAGATTAAATAAGTGAGATTTTTTTTTAATTTTAACTTTATCTCCAATTCTAAATATGTCATACCTGGGCCTTCCAACAGTAAAATAGCCAATAAAGTGCTAAATAAGATTTTATTTTGTGGGCAGTGGAGAGTGTTACAGTATTTACAAAACCAATCATTGATGAACTTTAAGGCATTAAACATGTGCTTAGACTTTTTGACAGCTCAAGTTGAATTTTCCAAAATTCATGATTATCTACATTACAGAAAAACTGCAGAGTAAACTTTGTAACTTTTCTGAGGTCCAAAAATAAATACATCTTTTGAGGAAACATCAACTAGAAAATGGCTGCTTTTATTTGATTTTTTTTTTGTTTGATATTTGATATTTTTTATGTCTTGAGGTTCTTATACTTGAATTTTTGCATAATGATTTTCACACAGGGACAGTCCTAATGGTCATTCTTGTTTCCTACTGTGTTGTGGTGAGGTAAAAGAACCTGCTTTTCTTGAAATGTATCTGTAAGATACAAGTTCCTATCTTACACCAAGAGCTGTTGGTTTATATTTCAGTCCACTACAAATTTAGTTTAGGGGATTGAGAATTTTTATGTTATGTTATGTTATGTTATGTTATTCCACCTGTCCACGTGTCTTCCTTGCACAGTCCAAAGTCATGCAGGTTAGGTGGATTGGTATTGCTAAAGTGACCCTGTTGAGGGAGAGAGAGAGAGTGTGTGTGCGTGTGTGTGTGTGTGTTTGCCGTGTGATGGAATGGAGCTCTGTCCAGGTGATGTTCCACTGTAACCAGTGACTGCTGGGATAGGCTCCAGCTGCCCTGCAGCCTTACCCTTGATAAGCAGTTCAGGAAAATGGATAAATTTTATAAAAATAGTTTACTTTTACAAATATCTCATTTGTATACTTCTTAAAAATCTATTAAGGTATTTTTTTATTGAAATACTGTAAAATTCTGTTGGATTTTATCCTCACCTTTCTGTAGCAACACTAAAGCTGCAGTGACTGTTAATGTACATTCAAATATAATGTTAGCATATTTACATTTTTGTTAAAATCATTACACGAATGAGGCAGAGAAGAGGCAATTCAGTAAAACTGATTGTATTGTTTATACCATGATGATTTAGCCAACATGATTTAACCTTTTCCATTTTTAAATGAATCAACATCCATAAAGCAGCTGACTGGTGTAACAAGACGAGACTTCAGACATGGGAAAGGTTTGCAGTAGCCACCCGTATAATATGTTCCTGGCTGCAAAAGTAAAGAATTTTAAGACCAGAGTAGTTTATAAGATTGAGTCTAAAACAGAACTGAATTCCAGAAGAAGGGAGTGAGGCTTAATAGGAGGTCTGGGGTAAGTGATGTCGTCCTCGGTACCGGAAGTGATGTCGTCCTCACGGCCAAGACCAAAGGTGACGTTTCCCGAGTTGAGGCAGTGGTTTCTGGTGGGATTTCCTGGGAAAGGTCTGCAGGGGACTTAGAAAGAGAGTTAGTGTACCCCGCCGCCCCCTGGGCAGATGTGTTACCCTTATTCTTTAAGCCCTTCAGCTGCCACCTATTCGCACGTGTGTGACAAGACTCCCCCCTCAGCCTAGACCTGTCGGGTCGGACAGCCTGCACCAAGAGGTCGTGAGTCCGAGAGAGGGCATCAGCATCGGCATGAAGAGACTCCTGTCGATGAATGAGTGAAAACTTGTATTGCTGCAGGTCAAGAAACCACCTAGTGATCCGTAGACTCGACTCCGACTCCTTGTGAAGGGCCATCCACTTTAAGGGTGCATGGTCCGTCACTAGAGTGAACACCCGTCCCAAGAGGTAGTACTGCAACTGAGTAATCGCCCACTTAATCGCCAGGGCTTCCTTCTCCACCGCTGCATACCTTGTTTCCGGGTCCAACAGTTTCTGGCTCATGTACATGACAGGGTGTTCAACACCGTTGATGCTTTGGCTCAACACGACTCCCAAGCCTGTGTCTGAACCATCCGTCTGGAGGACAAAAGGAAGAGAAATGTTAGGGGATATTAATATAGGTGCTGAAGTCAGAGCCTGTTTCAAGTCACCGAATGCAGTTTCCGTCTTGTCAGACCATACCACTTGGTTGGGAGCTCTTTTCTTCGTTAACTCAGTCAAGGGCACCGCTCTCTCAGAGAGCCAAACCGAGAAATGATCGGACTTGCCACTTGTTTCGCAGATGGGGCCATGTCAGAATGGCATTTCATTTTGAACACTGTGGCTTCACAGTACCCCGGCCCACCAGGTAGCCCAAATATTTAGCTTCCCTCAGTCCGAAGAAACATTTCTTGGGATTGATCCAAAGCCTGGCCTCTCCTAGTGTCCTCAATACCGCTGTGACCTGCTGTACATGTATCTTCCACGTGCTGGAATAGATGACAACGTCATCTAGGTAGGCAGCACTATACCCTGTACGTCTTATGGGGTCCACCAGACGCTGGAAAGTTGCAGGCACCCCATGTAACCCAAATGGAAGGACACGATACTGCCAGTGCCCTCTAGGGGTGCTAAACGTGGTCTTAGCCTTTGCGGACTCTGTTAAAGGAACCTGCCAGTAACCCTTCGTCATGTCAAGCATGGTCAGGAACCTAGCTGGTCCCTGCCTCTCGAGGAGGTCGTCCACGCGTGACATGAGATAAGCATTGAACTGGGAAACCTCGTTAAGCCGACAGAAGTCATTGTAAAACCTGCCATTGGGCTTAGCGACCAAGACGATGGGACTGGACCAGGGACTAAAACTTTCCTCAGTCACTTGTAGTTCCAGCATTCACTTGAGTTCCAGTTCCACCTCAGCTTCCTTTGCCTCCGGAAATCAATAAGGCCGCTCTCGGATGATAAGCCCCGGCTCAGTCAAATTGTCATGCGCAACCAGAGAGGTCCGGCTGGGTTGTTCACTCACCACCTCTGGGACGGAGTGAATAGCTGTTTCCAGCTCCTGCCTCTGTCTGGAAGATAATTCCTCACCTAAATTAAGGGGATCCATTTGAGCAAAGAGTGAGCAGGGCTGACCGGAGGAGGGATCGGGATCCCTCTCCTTCCACGGTTTCAGCAAGTTCACATGATACACCCGCTCGCTTGGCCGACGATTAGGTTGTTTCACCAGATAGTCCACCAGTCCTTTCCTCTCCTTAATTTCATAAGGGCCTTGCCAATGGGCAAGCAATTTGGAGTGAGAGGTGGGAACCCATACCATGACTCGATCACGTGGACAGAACTCCCAGAGAGAGCCACGGTTGTAAAGGCGGGCCTATGCTGCTTGCGTCTCCTCCATATGACTCTTTAGAATTGGTCTAATTTTATCAAATCTATCGTGTAACTGTGCGATATATTCTAGTGTATTTGTCGAGGGAAGAGCTTCTCCTTTCCAACCTTCTTTTAAGATATCCAATATACCCCGGGGCTGTCGTCCGTATAACAATTCAAAATGTGAGAAGCCCGTAGAGGCTTGGGGGACTTCCCGATAGGCAAATAGAATGAGTGGGTGGAGTTGATACCAATTCCTCCCATCCTCGTTGACCACCTTACAAAGCATCTGCTTGAGAGTCTTATTGAACCTCACGACTAAACCATTGGGTTGAGGACGATTCACTGCGGTTCTTAAGTGCTTTATTTTCAGTAACTTGGAAGTTTCCTTGAATGTTTCCAAGATAAAAGGTGTCCCTTGGTCCGTTAGGACTTCTCTAGCGACTCGCACAAAGACCCCTACTAGTTCCCATGCGATTGCTTTAGAAGTAGCCGAGCACAAGGGAACGGCCTCTGGGTATCGGGTCGCATAATCTATGAGGACTAATATATATTTATGTCCTCGGGCTGAGGGTTCTAAGGGTACTACTATATTGACCCCAATTCGGTCAAAAGGAACATCAATCAGAAGAAGGGGAACAAGAGGAGCCCGGTCCCTCCTGGGAATTTGCCACAGTTGACACTCCAGACAGGAAGTGCAAAAATGGCGAATCTCCTCATTAATTCCCGGCCAGAAAAACCAGAGCTTGATTCGCTCCAATGTTTTTTCAGAGCCGAGATGGCCTCCAAGGAGGCGGGCATGCATTAACTCGCAGACCTGCTGCCGGTAGGTTTGTGGGATTAGCAGCAACTTCCGGTCCTCCTACTAATGCTGCATGACCCGATATAATAAGTCATTTTCCGTAACGAAGTGAGGTCTCTGTAGCATGAGCTGATGTGTACGTTGGCCGTTGATGAGAACCACTGCATTCTTTGCGTGTTTCAAAGAGTCATCATTCCATTGTTCTATCTTGAAAGAAGCCGGCGTTGCTTTAAACTGAAAATGCATCTCAGAGAGAGGGTCCGGTTTGACCTCAAGGGGCGGAGATTCCTCCCGGGCTGCCAGGGCGCTGATAGATGATATAATGGACCTCGACGGACCAGGAGTTTCTGCATTACCCTCGGTCCTCCATCTCACTCTCTGCTGGCTGGTTACACAGCGTGGAGACTGCTTGAGGCCCAAAGCTCGACTGGGAGTACTCAATAGTCTACCACCTTTTCTATCAGACCAGTCCCACCCTAGTATCACAGTAAAAGGAGGATTGGGAAAGACTGCTACGGGGTATCTTTTTAGTGTCCTTCCGTGACAGATGTAATACAGGGCAGATTTATATGTATGGAGTTCTCCATGTATACACTTTAGACCGGTCATTTGTTTAGTCAGCTGTCGCGGTAACACATATTGGCGAGCAATGACAGTGACATTACTGCCGGAGTCAAACAAAGCAGTGCCTTTATGTCTGTTAACAAGTATGTCTCCGGTATGTGAAGACGTCAGGGGGTTGGCCAGGGCACACAAAGCACATTCCTGCATCCACCTGCATTCCATAGTCTCTAGGGAGTCCACTAGAGGACCGTTCTGGCCTCCCAGATTGCAAGTCCGGCATGGGTTTTTTTTTCACGAGCCATACTTGCTTGGTCATTGAGTGAAAGACTCCCCAGGCCAGCTGGGCAAAACTGTCAGGGAGATGCTGCAAAAATAGGAAGCACGCTACCTGCTCCACCAATTGGTAGGTGGTGAGATCCCACAGCCGTAGCCACCACCCCACCTGCTCTCAGAGGGCCATAGCCTGCTCCGGGATTGAACTCTCTGGATTGAATACCCAGCGACTTAACACCTTTGCCTGCTGGTCTGGGGATAGCCCACCATTAACGAGGACCTTGGTCCTGATGGTCGGCTCAGCTCTCTCATCCAAGAGAGCATAATAAGTCCTTTTCATTTCTTCCCCAGAAACCAGCCCACTTCTGTGGGTCCCATCTACGTTCTCCCATAGGTAAGATCTGCCTTTTTGGAGCAGAGCCTGTCCCGTGTCTCTCCTGACCCTCGGACGCACTGCCCACTCAGAAACTCTGCCCCGGTACTTTCTCACCTGGGTTAACTTTGAATTCTGTCCCGGTTTCTTCTGGGACACCATCCTACCGACTACGCCACTGTAACAAGATGAGACTTATGACATGGTAAAGGTTTGGGGCATCCACCCATATAATATGTTCCTGGTTGCAAAAGTTAAGAATTTTAAGAGTAGAGTATTTTACAAGACTGAGTCCAAAACAGAACTGAATTCCAGAGGAAGGGAGTGAGGCTTTATAGGAGGTCTGGGGGAAGTGATGTCGTCCTCAGGACCGGGAGTGATGTCGTCCTCGGGTCCAGTACCGGAAGTGACGTGTCCCGAGTTGAGGCAGTGGTTCCTCGTGGGATTTCCCAGGAAAGGTCTGCAGGGAACTTAGAAAGAGAGTTTGTGTATCCTGCCGCCCCCTGGGCAAATGTGTTACCCTTATTCTTTAAGCCCTTCAGCTGCCTCCTATTTGCACGTGTGTGACACTGGGTAGATTGCAAGACCATGATTTTAAAAGCCAATAGTGATCAATTGGCTGGCATTTTTAAGAACATTTTTTAATTGTGACTGAGAAAATATGTGAGTCCTGTCTGCTTCCAAAAGTCCACTATAATCACTATATGCTGTGTGACTGATGCTGGGACACATTAAATGTAATATAGCAGATTTTTCACTTGCTCTATGGATAACATCATAAAGAGGATACCACTGTCAAAACATGTGCCAATTGGCATCACTACTACCTTCATACTGATCAGAACAGAAACCCCACAGGGTAGTGTGCTAAGCTCCTGCTACAGTACTTGGTTACCTATTATTTTGCAGCCACATATAACTCCAACTTCATCATTACATTTTCTGATCATTTGTCATATGCTTGCTCACCAACAAATGATACATTTAATAAAAAAGATTTACCATCTGACACAGTGGTAGCAGGACAACAATCTGTCCCTTAATGTAATCAGCATGTAGATGCTGACCATACATTTCGAGAGGCAGGAGGCAAACCACACTTACATTTGCACTAAATGGCAGACCAACTACATTAGAAGGAATTTTATCTCACCTATTATCAAGAAGACTCAATATTGCCATTAACTTTTAATATTTCAGAGAAACACTTAAGTGTCAGCCTCTGTGCTCAACAACATCTAAAGGAACACAGTGAAGTCCTTATTCCCTAGCTAAGTAACATCCTGTTACTTTTACCTTCACTTGTCAACAAGACAACTAGAAACTTGGATTTTTTTCCACTTGAAAGTATTTCCCATCTATTCTTTCCTAGGAGAGGAATTTACCCTCAGATCTGAAGGTGCTGTTTCTAATACCAGTCACATGACATTCAGCTATGAACTGGACATTTCCAGTGAGTTAGAGAGATTACAGTCTGATCAGACCAAGAAGATAGCATTGTTTGCAAACAGTAGAGGTGAAATCCTTAAATTCAAAAACTAGATAGGCTCCACAACCCAGCAGTGTCTTAACATTTTAGCCATTAAAATCTTTGCAAAATGAATGAAATAAAATAAGATAATCCAAAGTGGGTGGAGATCCTTTGCACATTACAGTTAACGCAAGTTTGTCTGATCATGCCTTTGCCATTTTTATAACTAATAAGATACATTATTTCCAATTATTCAGTTAAGTTAATTAGTGATTTTAAATTGTTCTTATATGAGTTAAGGCTGATGTGTGAGGCGTGTACCTTGACACTCCACCCAGGGTTGGTTTCTGTCTTCTATTAAATGCACTCCACACCCTGAGCTAGACAGCAAGATTAGAAGATGGGTGAATTGAAATTTAGAACCCATTTAGAGCAATATTCTTGAAATTTAAAATTCAGTTATGCAATGTGTAACACCAATTTCTTATCCATAAAATATGAATGAAAAGACAGGTTTATTGAGTAGCAAAGGGCCAAGTTTTCCAACAGACTGAACTGGGCCCAAAGAACTATTGTAATCTGTGAAATTCCGTATCAGATGTTCTGGGCATCTTGCTCCACTTCTTAACCTTTTCTTTATACTTGAAGTAGTGCTAGTCAACTGCAGCACTATTATTTGTTCATATCCAGTGTATTACAATGTAGTGGTATTTACTATCAAGTCACAGCTCAGGGTTCTTATGTTCAAATCCTGCTTAACTCAACTCATTATCTTTATGGACTTTGCACAATCTACCTGTGCCAGACTTTTTTCCCCTGATACTGCAAATTCCTACCTCATCCAAAACATATGTGTGTTATTCTAATTTTTGACATTAAAAAACGCCTGTGATAGAATGGTGCATCAGTTGTTATTTGCCTTGTGCCCAAAGCTCTCAATTTATTGGATTTAGTAAGTTATGTGAGAAAAGTAATGCATACATACCATTTGACAGGTTTGCTTTATATTCAGAATAAGTTAAAGGATCTTAGTTTTAAAAGAATATTAATAGTGCATCATGATAGAATATTTTTAAAATCAAAAATAGATTGTTCTTTCAAAAACAAAACAAAAAAGTATATATATACCAAGTTAGTCCATTACATAATCCCATTCACTCAGACAGCACCAAATTTGAGTCACCAGTCATCCTATGATGTAAAATGCATGGCCATAAAAAGTGAAAGGAAACAGAATTTCATGGAGAAAATCCACTCGGACAAGGGATACAATGCAAAATGTTCATATTGATAACTTAACCCAGGTGCTACTATATGGAACTGTGAGGCAGTAATGTTGCTTATCACTTTCCCACAATGCAAAAACCTAACCATGTAATTTGTTGAATACCTGTGCCCATTTTTATGTTATTGCTGAACACTGGATGCCTACAGGTACACTGTGCACGATGAGGAAAACTGTTAAAATACATCCTGAAAATACAATTGTTCAAGTCAAAAATCTATCTGTGCTTTATAGGGTCATACAAGTCATTCAACTTTTGCATTAACGCAATTTAAAACATAAACTTATTAATATATCATAGTTATGAAAACACAATCATTCTTATATTTCTGTTTCCAGCAAGTGGTGAAGGCGTTTTCGTTTTCAGACGTCTTCTGGAAATATTATTTGCCAAAAAACAGAAAAGCTGGAATCCCCTTGTTAATCCTTTGTGACACCGCCGGCATTCGGGTGATAGCGATCTTTCCACGTCCCATTATTCCTACTCAATATGGCTGCCTTCAAGGGACGTTCCTTGAGTCTCGATCACATCTATGGTAATCTAGTGAAATGTGCTTTATCTATGGAAGGGGGAGGGATTTTTCAGAAGTTGACCGGCTGCAACTTCCTGATTTCATAAGTAGTTTCGATAAGGAGCGATTGAATCAGTTGCACTGTGAGAAAGAATACTCGCTAGACGGTACGGCAGAGGAAGTATTAAATGTAAATCATAATGAGCCAAGAAAAGGTTGAAGTTGATATTTCGGTGAGTTAGAAAACTCTTGTTTTTCTTGTACTTTGCATTCCTTTCAACATGTTATGTGAATACGTAGTGTCTTGAATGCACAAAGGGGAATTTGGATTTGACTTTTTGTCTGAACGATGCTTCCAAATTGCGAAATCGGAGCAAATTAGCTTACTCATAACATTAATAAAATGGTGCTTTACTGCTCGAGTGACAGACGCCGTGCTGACAGCGCTTTAAAGAAGTCACACGGGGTTAAAGATTTTCTTAAAGGCCTTTGCTTTACGACCATCATAGATAAGATCTGTTTTCCTAAGTGACATGTTTAGATTTGCGTGAATCAAAAAAGGCATTTTTAGGTGATGTGTACATAGCCTTTTACATTTAAAGACACTACATGGTGCTTTGGTTGCAAATGAGAACTTAAAATAGTTTTGTAACTATCAAATTTTTAATATTACGGGACTGCCTGACGTATTTGTTAATGTAGATGCCTAGAGAATTTTGTGTATTTTTTTTTTCTTTTTTTGCGTGACATAAAATAATATCTGCCGTGGCAGCATATAGAGATTTCGAATTTGAATCTACAGATTAACATTTGGTATGAACATTTAATATACACATACATCTAGCGACGCTAAATTGGATTGTATGTGCAGTACTATAAATGCTTTATGATGATTTTTTTAAGATTACTGCAATCTACTTGTGATTTAAGTTTTTGCAATTTCTTTTTTTCTTTGGATTATAGAAGCATAGAATTTATGCATTTTTGTTTAAAAATGTTAATGAGCTGGGTTAATACGTTTAAATGCATACTTTTTTTTTTTTTTTTAAAGCAATGATTAATATTAAATACAACCACAAATTGCGTGACAGATGCAAAAATACAATTCTGCAGTTTTGGACACCAGCATATGATAATCTAATTTAACATGCTGACAGTGCAAGCAAAAAATAATAATGAGCAAGCAAATTTTTTTTACATTTTACTCACAAAAGTGGTTATAAAGTTAGCGTTATTCTTGAGATAAGTTAATAAAGACCAATTGCTTCTTCCCTTTTTTTCTTCTCGTTGTCAGCACACTTTTCTGGATTGCTTGGTGTTGCAGGATTTTCTTTTCAGTTTTACTAGAATAAGGGTGGCATAGTGTTTACTGCCGCTGTCATGTTGCTCAAGAGTGCTGGCCACGCTTTATGTGGAGTTTGGACATCCCCTGATTTCTTTACCCCAAGAATTTTTATTTCCTTATACATACCATAGATAAGCATAATAAGTTAACTGCCAGCTCTAAACTGGTTTTGTTGGAGTGAGTGGGAGCATGTGTGAATGAGTGTGCCCTGGAATTGACAGTCTTGCTCCCTATCTTTTTATTAATAATTGCAAAATAGGGATTTTTTAGAATGCCACTCCTTTTTACTTAGTTAAGAAGTCATTAGGATTCATTGTGGGGGGAAAAATGCCTTGTGGTCTGTGTCTGTCATATGGGAATGGAAAAATATGTCCATCCTTATTCATTTTTGGAAATGCATTTTCATTTTTGTTTTAAATGCTCCATTTTAAATATCATTCCAACTGAGCACTTCATTTCTGCTTTTAAATTTTAGTCTTAACCATGACATTCTCAAGTCCACTTAAGGGTTGAGAGATGGTTGTTGTAGAATTCAGTCATATATTTAATCAAGATTAGATTTGCTCTTTGATCTTTGTCCTTTTTCCAGCATCATGTAATTACCCTCCTGGACTGATTACTGTATATATGGTTTTGTTGTCCCAGTATAATAACCCTGAATAAATTTTGATATCATATTTCTCTGTTCAATATATTTGTTTGACCATTTTTTTTATCCTTTGATCAGATAGATAACATTTTTTTTCTATATGTTTCTGAAAATACATCCATCCTTCCATCAATTTTCTAAACCTTCTTTATCTAAGTGGTGATAATTTTGCAAAAATGAATTTAACTAAAAATTGACCTTTAAATACCAGACTCTGCTTAGATTAAAAATAACATTTATAGAAAATGAGATCATACCCATTTCTTGAAATTTAAAAATGTAATGTGAAGTTAAATTTATGTAATACCATATTGTTCTATATTAATGTATTTACTATTGTGACATGGTTATTGTTTCACTACTTTTTCGTAACATTCTTGTTTTGCCATATTGTGTGAAAATACATTTCTTGGCATGGAGAAAGTAATTTATACAGCTGTCCACATGAGAATCCATAGATTTATTAAGTTATATATAGTTGTTTATAGTCCTGGGAATTACAATTCACACAGGTTACTGCAGACACTTTGAAAGGGATGCTGGTGGATTTCAGAAGAACATGTGGAATGAATGCAAAGCTTGTTTATTTTGTCATTCATTTGATTTGAAGTTCCTTTTAGCTTGTCTGGTTCCTCTACACAGTTTTGGTGCATCAAGATTTTGTTGTGACAGTTTTAAAATTACGTTATGCACAGGCAACCAGGTGGTTTCAAAGAGTTGATGGACATGGTTGGATAAAATAGAACCTGCTGGTTATCCGTGACATTGTCTGTAGACTTGTATGTTGTGGCTGGTTCTGTATATGTAGGTTAGTATTACTAACATTTTAGGTGTCAGAATTGGTCATTTCTATAGCCATAAATGGTTTCTAAAGCTGTTTATAATGTAATGAAATGACTGGAATATTGTGTGAACATCCAGTGGAAATGAAATCTGAAGCATCCTTATTTTCATATTTTAGCAAATAAATAATAAATAGATATTTGTTATCTGTGCTGTTTACAAACAAAAATGTCATCTGTCACTATCTGCTGTAGATCATCTGTCAATATCTGCATTTTAGTTGGTGGTGTTCCTGGGTTACCTGCATTACTCATTCAGATATATAAAGCCACTTAGTAAAGCTTTGCCCCAGTATCTCGACGGATGTAGAAATGTATAGGAGACCATAATACAAACATCAATTCAATTGTACATAAATTGTACAGTAGATGTCTTTTACATGAGGTACATTTCAGAAAGTATAACTTGCGTAGCTAGAATGAGAGAGTACCATTCAGATATATCTATTTTTTGTTTTCCTACATAAAGCTTTTTGGGTATTTTTTTTGTCTGTCTTGCTAAAAAAGTAGTGAATGTTGTTGTTTATTTGCTATGCTATGCCACTTTTTTCACATCCCCTCTGAATTCCCCCTGTTTAACTGTATGTGATCATAAATATGTTCCATTCAGGATGGTTTCCCATTTTATTTCTTCTGTTTCCAGGATTTCACACTTAAAAGTCATTTATTTGAATTGCATGACTGTGTATTACTTGTGAAATCTAAACTGTAAGAGCTTTAACAAAAGCTTATGTTTCTAACCTGTTTTGTTTCAAAGAGCAGTTAATAACAATAATTCATATGGGTAAATAGTATTAAAATACTAGCCACACAATCTTGACATATCCTATTGAACATCCTTTATAGCTGTGGTTTTTGTCCAGAGTCGATATCTTGAGAAAGAGATAAATGAACTTTAGCCCTTGAACCAACAAAAGAGATAAGCAATAGTCCAGTAAGATTATTCTTTCAGCAACTAGATGTGCAATAGTACTAAAGTGCCAGCTATGCTTTAAGCTGCTGAAGAATGCTTTTTACACTGGAAGGTTCTTGGTAGATACTGTTTAGTTCTGAGTGTTCTCAAGTTTAAATAGTGAGATAAGTTTAGTGTTGGAAAACATTCAAAGCCCAGTTTCAAGTTAAGACCTGCTTTTCTAGACGTCTTTTGTTTTTTTCTGCCAGAGCAGTTACATACTGTATTTCCAAAGAGAAACATCAGTGTGGTGGATGATTTGCAGTAATTTTAAAAAGTCTTTCCTAAGTAATTTTCTAAAAAGATAAATTGGAACATTTACTTTCCAATCAGTATCTAATATATTATTCATTATCACAGGTCCATAGATATTGAAGGTATAATCATGCAGATCTTTATTTTAAGTTATTAAAATTAAGTTATTGATTTTTTTTTTCTGAAAATAATAATACAGGTTATAATATCTTCACTGCTTTTATGTATAGAGTCCATTTTTAAAATCTTAGTTATAATGGTGTTTATTTTGAGAACAGAAGGGTGAAACACAAAGTAAACGCAGGGTGGCACTGTTTTATGATTGCAGATGCGAATGTTCATTCATTCATTTATTTATTCACTCTCTCTCCATGCCTGCTTGTATAATTCAGGAACACTGAGGTCTGAAACCTATAAGATACACAAATTAAAAAGAAAGATAAAAGTATTTCTCTGTTTGCTTTGCAACTTTTTGAATATTTTCACATGGAAACCTCTACAAATTATATCGGTGCTATTGCTATTAGTTTGGCATAATTCAGCAGCCTCACTGGTTAAAAGATTTCAGTCAAATTTGGAGGAGGAGGAGGGGGCAATAAAACAGGTCATAGTAAATTTTGGGATAGTAATGTTAACAAAGCACAGCTATTAATTTGCTTGTTCTTAATTGGTTGTCACAAAGGATCTGACTTGACTAAAGGATACCAGCAGTGTTTCCTAATCTTCTTAAGGATTTCTTATTCTTCATCCCAGAATGCACTGGACATATCTCCTCTTTTTAAATCAACTCTTCTGTCAAAGGGTAGGGTAATGCATACAAAACATTGTCTAACCAGACCCATGCAAAAATAGTAATTTAAAGTCGACCATGGAAAATTATTATACCTTTTCTGAAATTTTTTTGTTGTCTATAAGAATACATTTTTTGGGTGCAGATAGTATTGGAAAGAATAAATATAGTTCTATGTCAGTCTGTTTGACCGGGTTTATTTTTGAGTATTGGCTTTTGCTTGCAGTAAAATGTTTTTGCAAATGCTTGGTGCGTGTTGTTTATTAGAGCTGGATGAACAAGAAAAACTATTGTGCATGAATGACAAAACGGAAAACTATGATAGGAAAGCAAATTGTATCGTATGTAGCCTTAACCCATACATACATACATTCTGTCAGTTCTAGCTATGCTATTTTGCCACCTACCGTCTATCCTTTTTTCTAAAGCATGCTCTGACTTTTTAATTTATTTTCAAATTTAATGTATATTTTTCTTTTCTTTTTTTTTTTTTTTATTTAATTTTGAGATGTAAACATGTTTCCTCCTTGTGAGGCATTCATCCAGTGATTCAATTCTTACATACTTATTTTCAAGAGCTGAGTTATGAACGGAATCGTGGATAAAAACTAAGGCCGAAAACTTGCAGTGATGCATAGTTCAAGCTGCCCAGATTCTGTCACAGCGTGGGAATGATTCGAAAATCCCATTGGTCATTCATTCCACAGCACATCATTGCAACCTCTCCTTAATTCTGCTCCTCTTTTCCCCTTATAATCTGCAGGAATTAACAGCCATTCACTTTCACAATCTTGGGTGGGGGATCAGTATGTTAATTTTCTTAAAGTAATGAAAAATCTTAAATTGAAAACTTTATATTGAGAAAAAAGTGGAGCAAATGCTTTGAACATTAGGGCATTTTAAATGAAAATCTTTTTCAGATTTCGTGTAAATAGTAAAAACCTAGTCAGTCAATTAGTCATGTTTATTCAAGTTCATGTTTTCTGTCGTGTACATACTACAATCATTTTTATTTGTTTTCTCATAATAGTGACAGTGATACATTATCAACAAACAACAAAGGCATAAAACAATTTATGTAGAATCCATCATTATACTGTACTTATTAAAACATGTACTATATTTTTTGTTATGTTTAGTGACCTTAAGTTCTGTGGATAGAAACTGTCTTGAAAGCTACTGGTGTGATTGCGAAATGTTCTGTGTCATTTTTCCAGAAGGGAGGAGAGAGAAAAGCAGCTGTGCATGATGGTTGAGGTCTTTAATTACACTGTTTGTCATTCTAGGGCATCTTTTGTTGCAATACACACTGATCAGCCACCCTATTAAAACCACCTGCCTAATATTGTGTAAGTGCCTCTCGTGTTGCCCAAACAGTTCCGAACCTTTGAGGAATTGGCTCCACAACACCTATGAAAGTGTCCTGTTGTATCTGTCATGAAGACGTTAGCAGCATATCCTTTAAGTCCTGTAAATTGCCTGGTGGGGCCTCCATAGATCAGACTATTTTCCAGCACATCTTACAGATGCTGAATTAGATAGAGATCTGAGGAATTTGGAGGCCAAGTCAACACCTTTAACTCTCTGTCATGTTCCTTAAACCATTCCTAAACAATTTCTGCAGTGTAGCAGGGTGCATTACCCTGCTGAAAGGGGTCTCTGCCATCAAGGAATACCATTTCCATGAAGGAGTGTATGTGGCCTGCAACAATTTTTAGTTAGGTAGCATTTGTCAAAGTAATATCCACATAAATGCCAGAACCCAAGGTCTCCCAGCAGAACATTGCCCAGAGCATCACACTACCTCTGCCAGCTTGCCGCCTTCCCATATACTTAGTTTTCAGCATCCATCTCTTCCCCAGTTAAGTAATGCACACTTACCCAGCTGTCCAGATGATCTAAAAGGAAATTTGATTCATCAGTCCAGGCCACCTCCTTCCATTGCCCCATGGTCCAGTCCATGATCACTCTGACTCATTTGTGGCTAGGAAGTCCCATACTTAGCAAGCTGCGATGCATTGGTTGTTCTGTCACTTTTCTGTCATGGCCATTAAGTATTTCAGCAATTTGTGCTACAGTAGCTTGGACCAGATGAGCTAGCCTTTGCTCTCCATGCACATCAATAAGCCTTGAGCACCCATGACTATGTTGCCGGGTGACTGGTTGTCTTTTCATTGGAGTTTTGGTAAGTACGTACTAATCACTGAACTACTGGGAACACCCCACAAGACATTCTGTTTTGGAAATGCTTTGACCCAATCATCTAGCCGTCACAATTTGTCAGAGTCGCTCATATCCTTATGCTTGTCCATTTTTCGTTCTTCAAACACATCACCTTCAAGAACTGACTATTCACTTGCTGCCTAATATACAGTATACTACCATTTTTATATGTGCTGTTTTAATGAGATGAAAAATCACAGACGGCTAAAGTGAATAAAATTTGTCATGTTGTGGCTGATGACTGGTGTACAGTATATGTATAGAACAGATGGCACTTGCGTATTCACATTACATTAAGGAAGGCCAGTCCAGTTTTATCTCTTCACCCTCTTATTTTGATAGTGATATCTAACCAGTTACATACAAAAATAGTAACTTAAAGTGGACCATTGAGTTGCACAGTGCTCAAAGCTGCTTTCTTACAGGTCCAAGGTATTTGTTTTGGGCCTGAAATATTCTTGTTTGGAGTTTATATTTTTTCACTTCTGAGTGGGGTTTCTCTTTGGATTTGCTTTCTTACTTATCAAAAAGACTTGCATGTTAGGTTTTGTAGTGATATTGAATCACCCATCTATGAGGGAGTAATTTTACATACAAGAATGTGTCCTGAATTGCATGTTGCATTGAATTGAATTGTTTATTTTCTAAGTCCTTCTCATAAGGTGTACTTTCAAGCTTCAGACTTCCCAATGCTTATTCAAATCTTAAACTAGAAATGAGAGAGTAAAAATTAATTAACTCCAGTTCACATTTGCCAGATGCAGAATAAACTTTTGTTAAGTTGTAGATCATTAAATACTCCTCATCTTAAACAGGCACTTTGCTCATGTGTAAATGAGGGGGGGAAATACCTCAAACTCTGCCTTTAGAACCTTTTTTTTTAATTTTTAAAGCAGAGAATTTAAAAGAATTGCTGTGATCCACATACTGATTGATTGCAGTTTCACTTTACCTTTAAATCTGTTTTCATAAAAGAGCCTTGCCATGACCTATGCCGAATTTAAAAGTGTTCGAGAGCAACTGAGTTTCATTGTAATTCAGTTCAGTTTTTCAAAGCATTTGGTGCTTGTGTTGCAGAGGACGTTTAACATGCATGTTAATATTGTGTAGATTCTCGAATGTTTTGACATGCTTAGTTAATGAAAGGAGAAAAAAATGCAATGATAATTTATTTCCAGTTTATTGCCAGATTTACTTTTACAAAGGTTATGATAGCTGCTTTGTCTTATTTGGTGTTTCACTTGAATTATTTTCTGTCATTATCACCTTATTTTGAATATTCATTGATAGACTGATTTAACTGCCTGAATTCTTCTTTACAGGTTGCCGTAATTTTTTAAATAATTTAACATATAGGTTAAAGCAGATAGATGCATAGTCTTTCTTTTCTTTTTTATTTGATAATTACATTCCTAAATACTTTTGTGTTCTTTAATTTAAGTTTATTATTATTTTTTGTCCTTTACAGAATGCTGTGGCTATTTATGTTGAATTTTTCATGCACTATGTTGACAAGGGTCGAAGATTTGTGAATAACCAATGTACTGGCCTTGAACCATGGCAGATTATTGGAGCAACTGTAATGTCTACACTTTTTATACTCTGGTTACATGGATTTCTGTTTCAACAAGAAAGTAAGTTTAAAAAAAAAACTGATCAATTTGAAAGCAATGTGACATTTGAAAATGTTATGTAAAAGTGCAAAATAAGCAATAATGCTGTTATCCATTCCTACATTGAAACTGATGCTGTCAGAATTCAACAAATTTCCTGAGTTCTGAAAATGGGTGATTGAATATTGTTATAAACTAGCATTTGTAATTTCACAACTTCAGTGTAAATTACGTTCATATTACAATTTATATTCTATAAATCTAATGGTTGTTTATATTTATTATGTCAGATTGCATAAATTATTTATGAAATTGTTGTCAAATGGCTCAGTTTGTGTTAGAAATAAGAACATCATCTCCAAACAGTTTTCAGATTGAGTTGATCAAGTATGGCCTCTTTTTCCCAAAGCCATTATTTTACTTTTTACTGAGCTGTTTTTAAATAATTACCTCATATGCCTAAATTCGCAGTTAAGGTTTCCTGGGAATGTCTGGCTGAGGCTTCCCTCCTTGATGAATTCATTTAGTACCTCTGAAAGAACTTCTGCCATGTGCAAAGTGAGTTTGAGGACATTGATTTTGAATGTATCCTTCTCAAGACCTCAGTTGTGGAAGCAGCTGCTAAAATCTGTGGTCTTAAAGCAGTTGGTGCATCTCATGGTAGTAACCCTAAGGAACTTATGCTGGACACCAGAGGGAATTTGTCAGACTGACAAAGGTGACCTTCAAGTAAATACTCGCTGTGGGATCTCCTGACTTAGTTGATAGGTACCGACAGGCTTTGCTGCAAGAGGATTGCTGCGAAAGTGGTTGTGAAATCAAAAGTTTCAGCATGGTAGGAGTTTGGTTGAAGTGCGAGATAAGGACTGTTGGTTAGCCTTGAGGTTTTTCTGACAAACTACTTGGAAACCTCAGGAGAGGATGGTGTGACCTTGCCTGGACTGTGTTAAGCTGGGATTGGGAGTTGCTGACCTCTTCAGGAGTAATTGTTGAGCATCGGAAGGAACACTTTGAGGAACTCCTCAACCGTTGGACATGCCATTCTACCAGGAAGTAGCATTGGACTCGTCTGGTGGGGAGAATCCCATCGCTGTTTCCAAGGTCACTACAGTGTTCTGAGGACTCCATAATGGTAAGGCTGCTGGGGTGGAAAAAATATGACTGGAAATGTTGAAAGCTTTGGACATTGTTGGGATAGCATGGTTAACACTTCTCTTCAATATTGTATGGAAGGCAGGTACAGCACATTTGAAATGGTAGACTGATGTGGTGGTCCAGTAGAGCAGCTCTTCTCCCTGGCGCAGTGAGAGTATTTTAACCCAATCTATATGTGTTTTGTAGAGTTGGAAAAAAACATAAGATCGGGTCCCACAGCATGTGTTATGGAAGGTGTTGCAGCTATATGGGGTAACAATAATGCTCTTGGATGCTATTCTTTCCCTATGTGAAAGCAATGAGAGCTGTGTCCGAATGCTTAGTGTTAAATCAGATTTGTTCAGTGTGGGTATTTGACTCCATCAAGGCTATATTTTGTCACTATTCCTGTTAGTGGTTTTCATGGACAAGATTTCAATGCACAGTTGAAGATTTGAGGGTGTTCAATTGGGGTGGCTAGAGGTATCATTATAGCTTTATAAAAATGATGATATCCTCTGTCTCCTCAGACTATGACCTTTGGCACACATCTGAGCGATTTGCTGCTGAGTGTGAAGTTGTTAGGATAAGAATCAGCACCTCCAAGTTTGAGGTCATGGTTCTCCCCCACAAAGTAGTGAAATACTTCCCCCAGTATCTTCATACCTTGTTTGTGAGTGATTTAAAAAGGGCAGGTAAGGACGATGAGAAGATAGAAGCCATGGCACCTGTTTTGCAGGCAGGTAATGGTCTATGGTGCTGAAGCTAGAGCTGAGTCCAAAAACAGTGCTCTCAGTTTACCACTTTGTTTACGTCCCTGTCTTCATCTATGGTCATGAGCTGTGGGTAATGACTGAAAAAAATGAGATTACGAGCATATGTCAGAAATGAAGTTTCTTTGCGGGGTGGCTAGGCTGACACTCCATGATAGGGTGAGAAGTTCACTGATTTGAAAGTGCCTCCAAGTAGAGTCACTGCTCCTCCGAATCGAGTAGAGGCAGTTGAAGTGGTTTGGGCATGTAAGAATGCCCCCGGAGTGCCTTGTGGCACACTCGGGACATACTGGAGGGATTATATCTAGTGGCTAGCCTGGGAAGAGCTGGAATCTGTAGCTGGGGACAAGGAAATTGATTCTTTTTTTAAGAAAAGTAATATGTATGCTTTTTTCTCTCTCTCTCTAATAATGTGTCTTAGAGATTTTTGAGTCAGTTTAATTTTACTGGTCACTTACTGGATTTTTTTTTTAAATTATGGTGGTTTAGTGACAATACTAGTTCCATCATTTTCGTGAAATGAATTGTTATGCACTAAACCTCCATATTTTTACTAGTCAATCAAGACACCACACACACACACACACACACACACACACACAAAACTTTTTAAGTTCTTTTGTATGACATTCACCAGCTTAAACATTTAGTTTAGTTATTGTTGTCTCTGGTTGCACAAGAAGCCCCCAACATAAGTTACATTTCCTCCTCAGTTTATCACTAGGACCATTCCTAGTGCCAAAGCATTATTTTTATCTTGCTATTTGTAAATGCTTTAATCTGATTATGAAATAAGTTATGGTTTATGTAATGTTGAGGAGGGTTAGCAGGGCATCCCTACTTCAAACAGAACTTTGTTTTTTGTCAGACTAAATTGAATGTGTACATACTTGGTATATGTTAAAGATATCTGATCTTCTTATAGTGATTCAACTAGACCATGTGTACATTTCTGTTGAATTTGACCTTGGTGTGTGTGTGTGTTGGACTTTTATACGTGTACAGTGTTGAAGGCATTATTCTGCCTCGAGCACAATGTAGGGTACAGGTGTCTCAGCATATTTCTGTGAACTACAATACATAAACAAACGATTTGTGTTTGTGTGTTGTGTTAACATTAGTTTGGTTTCTTTATAAAGTCATCAGAGCTGGCTTTATTTGATTAGCCAGAGAAGGCAGATATTCCTTCTTTGCTGCTTTTTCATTTAAATTATATTATGCAAGGTTTTATTTTTTCATTACGTCTACTTTTTTTTTTAATTTAAAGCCGTGTATATGTAATGTCTGATTTTCTTATTCTTTCAATGTAGTTGAATATTTTGTACCAAAGCTGATAGCATTTTACTTTTAATTTTACTGTGCAGTTAGTACCATTTCCAAAACATTAACATTAAATAAAGAAGGTGGAGGTAGAAAATGAAAATCTATGTTTAAACAGTATTATGAGATGACTTGTTGGCTCCACTCACAAATATACTGATTCATGGTGTTGGCACTTTCTTGTGCTTCAGTTGCTGTACAATTTCTACAAAATATTGACAAATGGATGTGGAGGTGCATCTTCAAACATTTAAAAGGACTTTGGAAATTAAATACTGGTCACAATGGATTTGTTTGAGTTTATGTAAAAATTAGCATCTGAAACACTGGCTTGACTTGGGGGTAACTTTAGACCACTCCATGTGACACTTTCATGCTCAGGTATTTCAGTTACTACTTTCACCACCACTTCATTGTACAGTTTGACTTATCTCTTATGAAAGTTTCACGATAGGGGTGGATAAATTGGTATTCCAGGAACTACCAGCTTTTAATTCCAGACAACCAAACTATAGACTTGCAAAGCCTGGTGGACTACTAGATGCTTTAGATCTTTGGTCTATGCAACATTTTCCTAATCAAAAACAATCTGAAACAAAAGACCCAATTCCTCATGTAAGATCTTGACTTGGGTGTTGCTTTTAAAGACTGCTGCTTATAGCTTGTCAGACCATGGTTATCAAAGTCTAAAGCCCAGTTTATCCTTAATGTGTCCGCCAGTAATGTCACATATCTAAGAACTGCACAGCAGAGGAAGTGAGACTCTGATGATGGAAGAAGAGTTGTACCAGTTATTACTGGTTTTAAGAGGAAAGAAAGGTGAAGGTGGAATATCAGACCCAGTAACCAAAAGCAGCAAACAGAGAGTGATTATAGTATTTTCGTGCTTAGATGACCTAACATGATGAATTGGTGTACTAAAATATCTTTGCATGTCTTCTTTGTGCTTTGATGTTGCATCATAATTCGGTCCCTCTTTCATTATTCTGGCACCCATGGACCCAACCTCTCCTCAAAATTAACTGCTTTGGATATATGCACACACCAACTAGTGAGTAATAAAGTGCAGTTGTACAGTAGGTCTATAAAGCAATAAAGCAAATCAAAAGCGCTGGCATTTAAACAGGGGCAGTAAGCACAAGAATGACCGAAGTTTACCCTCTTGTTGTTTACTTTGATATTAATAAGATAATAATAAGTCCATACTTTGGATTTAAAAAAGAAAGAGGAGAGAACCAGGTGAACCACTTCACTGTTGCTTCAGAATCAGTTACAAAGGAGTCATAATTACAAGCAGCATTATAACAAAAACAAATGGAAAATAGTTCTTTGAAAAAATGTTTTCAGCAGATTAAATACTGAGGATATTAACTGCAGGGAGAGGACAGCATCATAATCAAGTCGGAAAATGTACTGTGCTATATGTAGACAGCATCCAGAAACCACATATAAGAGGTCCTATGCTTTCATGCAGACCTAAGTTTAGTACTGAAAAGGTGACAAAGCACAGTATCCTTAAACTGTTTACTATACTTATCTGCCTGCAAGATCTAACAACTGCAGCTGATGTGCTGTGCTCCTTACAAATTAGCTCCATTACTGCAGGGTGTGGATATGCTTTTTCAGGCCTACACCTCATCTTTACTAACATGAAGACCCACTTAATGGTCAAAGCATGGCCAATTTTAACATAGCTGTACACAATGATCATGGGCTTTGGTCAACTAAAGTGTATGGCACTGTAACCTGCAGCTCAGAAAAACTCTCAAGGTCAAAGTAATGTTTTTGACAGACTCCAACTAATGTTTGGAGTCTAAATTAGGTCTGAAAACTAATTTTAAGAGTACAGTAATCCCTCCTCGATCGCGGGGGTTGCATTCAAGACCCCCCCGCGATAGGTGAAAATCCGCGAAGTAGAAACCATATGTTTCTATGGTTATTTTTATATATTTTAATCCCTTATAAACTCTCCCACACTGTTTATAAATATTCCCCGCAGAGTTATACAGCATAATCCCTTTGTATTCTCTTAGATATTAGGTAAGATTCATTGAAATTATGTATATAAACACACTGTTTATATACAGTAAAACCTAAATATTTTAAAGATATTGAGTGTCTCCGATATCACATGTTACAGCCATTACGATAGACATGCCACCAGCAATAAATACGTACATTGCAACAAAAATAGTATACAGTAAATGTGTGTGTACAGTGACACTAAACGTATGTACATGTACTAAGTACTATAAGTAGAAAATTAATCATGGTTACTCACCAACAATGACACAATGACTTGTCCGATAACAATGAGTTTAATTTTACTGCACAACAAAGGAGAGCGTTACAGCCCTTAAAGGAGCCACTTCAGGCGATTGTGTAGCACTGCCGTTGTTCTTCTTCTGGCAGTCTTCAATCCAAATCCCTAAAGCAGATTCCATCCAGACTACTGCCTTATTACATCCACTTACAACTTGTTTTGCACCCTGGTTAAAAGGACACTGCGGCCGTAGATCTTATATTCCTTTCCTACTTTTAAATAAAAAGAATCGTAGCCTTCGACAAATCCAAAACGTTTACCTTTTCGGCAATCGTTAACCTCTTCCGTTTACGCTTGGGCACGGCCCCTGAAGCAGTAGCAGATCGTTTTGGAGCCATAATGAAGGGCTTGACTATGCACAAAGATAAACACAAAAGAGCACAACTCTTTACACAGCGAAACACGTTGATGCTGAATGAGCGAGACGAGACTTCCTGGTTAACACTGCATTCAGCAAGCAGGAACTTAACTGCGTGCTCTGATTGGTTAGCTTCTCAGTCATCCGCCAATAGCGTCCCTTGTATGAAATCTACTGGGCAAACCAACTGAGGAAGCATGTACAGGAAGTAAAAAGACACATTGTCCGCAGAACCCGCGAAGCAGCGAAAAATCCGCGTTATATATTTAGTTATGCTTTCATATAAAATCCGCGATAGAGCGAAACCGCGAAAGTCAAAGCGCGATATAGCGAGGGATTACTGTACATTGTTGATGCAGTATTTCATTTTAAATAAAATATTTTTGTGTACTTTGTAAAAAAAATACCATCCATCAACATGACATAATGCTTTAAAAAAAATAATACAGTATATTTACTAAAATATCCTCTTTCAGGATGTCATTTGTGTTTGCATTGTGGTAGAAGAATGTAAATCACTTGTGTACAACAAAACTTTATAAATGAACATTGCTGTTATTATCATATGCATTCATAATTCCACCCTTAACCCCCACCCCCATATATGAGATACCTGATACATTTCAAAGCATGGGTCAAGGCAAACATCTGCTATACTTGGATGTCAGATTTTGTACTGCTAATAGATAGGCATTAAATAGCGAGCAGTCCCTGTATGTCAAAAAGTGTGAAGTGAAGACCATACATCTCTCCCATTACCTGGGGCTGGTCAACATCCAGAAGTAAGAAGTTGTCCACCTGTATTGATTCTTAGCTAAATCAATAACTAAAACTGTGAATTATGGTAATCTGAAGCCCTATTCTGTCGAAGAAAGGTCGATTTAAGAAATATGTTTACATTTAGAGACTGTTTCAAATGATACTTAAGAAAACCTTGAAAGTAGGAACAATTCAATTTGTGAACATTTTTTTTTTTTTTTTCCCCACGATCCTTAATGCTGGTATACCTTACCAGTCAGGGTTCTGTCCATTTACATGGTGGAGGATGTCGGGTGGGGTGGAAGAATGGACAAAACAACCTGTTTTATTCTTTATTTCCAGTATTCATCCTTGTATCTTATTAATTTTACACAGTTTCTATTTGGGAGATTCTCTCTCTGGTAGTTTATTTGCATCTTTAGTTAATTTGGTAGCTCATTTTTTCTCTCTAAGTGAATATATTGTGGAGATGGCACTTCAGCCCTTCTTTGAACAATTATTTTTATGAATTTTAAATTTATTCTTGAATTTTTATATTTTTATAGTCTGTCTACTTTGATAGTTATTATTTTAAGTATAAATTAAGCTGAAATTAACTTCTACAGAAAGTGCTTCATTTTAAATGCTAGCTTTGTTTCAGTCAGCAGTAATTAACTTTGTTACTTTTATGTTAGTCCTGAACTGTTTCAGTTGTTAAGACTTGCAATTCATTCTGCCATTCTAAAAGTATTTGCATCTTAGACACTTGTTTCCCCTTCCCTAGATGTTCTGGATTTCCTCCAACATATTTGTGATACCTGTCTCCCCATTGGAGGCAATAATGACTTTTATAAAAGTTGTTGTGATGTTAGAAGCAAATTGGAAAGGTATTGACATAATAAATTTTTATTTTGTGTTAGTGACAGCTGTTGTAGCTTTTCTATTTTGTGTGTCTCATAAAGTAAGTTTTACCTCCGGTTTGTATTCTTTCATCAGTACATGATTGCCTCGGCCAGAGTATTATGCTGGCAACAGTGTGACACAGAAAAGAAAAAACTTCATAATTCCAGATTGGATTGTCTATTTCAAATTATTTTATTTTATTTTTTTTATTTTATTTATGTATATTAAAGTCAAATAACAATCCATGCACATAACTCAAGTTTTACAATACAAAAAAAAAGGTTAGAAAAAAATCAACCCCCACCCCTGAGAGAGAGAGCTAGGCCAGCAGTGTAAAACTAAGACCATCTGGAAATACACCAAACACAGCTGTTAGTGGATTAGGAGGGATTGTGACACCAAGGCTGTCTGAAAGGCATTTAAAGATTTTGGTCCAGACTGATGTTAATTTGGTGCAGGCCCAAAACATGTGACCCTGTGAGGCTGGAACTTGATTGCAGCGTTCGCAGTTGGATCTTGCCTTGGAAACATTTTGGACAACTTTTAAATGAGAGAGATGCACACAATATATAATTTTGAGTTGAATAATTCAATGCTTTGCACATAGAAAGCTTGAGTGAATTCTATGCATTGCTACTTTCCACTCCCTTTCTGAAATGTTCAGTAAGATATCCTTTTCCCACTGTTCTCTTGGATCTTTGAAAGGGAGGGACTGTAAAATGTTTTTATATATTATGGAAATGCTGCCTGAGTCCTTGAGACTGAGCAATATTTTTTCCAGCATAGAGGTAGGTGGGAGGTGAGGAAAATTGGGCAGGTTCTGGTTAACAAAGTTTCGAAGTTGAAGGTAATGAAAGAAATGTGTTGCTGGAAAGTTAAATTTGGAGTGTAATAGTTCGTAGGATGCAAAGACGTTGTCTATGTACAGATCTGTAAGTGATTTAATCCCAAATGTTTTCCAGGCCTTAATAACTGCATATGTTTGAGAGGGTGGAAAAAGGTTGTTCTCATGTAGAGGTGCCACAGATAAAAGCTTGTCTATCTTAAAATACTTCCTATATTGGTTCCATATTCTGAGTGAGTGAAGCACAATTGGGTTATTCGGTCACTACCCATAGCTCATGACCATAGGTGAGGGTAGGAGCGTAGATCAACTGATAAATTGAGAGCTTTGCCTTACGGCTCAGCTCTTTTTTCACCACGGCAGACCGATGCAGAGCCAGCATCACTACGGATGCCGCACCGAGCCGCCTGTCGATCTCACGCTTCATTCTTCCCTCACTCGTGAACAAGACCCCGAAATACTTGAACTCCTCCACTTGGGGCAGGATCTCTCCCCCAACCCTGAGAGGGCACTCCACACTTTTCCGGCTGAGGACCATGGTCTCGGATTTGGAGGTGCTGATTCTCATCCCAGCCGCTTCACTATCAGCTGCGAACCGATCCAGAGAGAGCTGAAGATCACGGCCTGATGAAGCAAACAGGACAACATCATCTGCAAAAAGCAGTGAGCCAATCCTGAGTCCACCAAACCGGACCCCTTCAACACCCTGGCTGCGCCTAGAAATTCTGTCCATAAAACTTATGAACAGAATCGGTGACAAAGGGCAGCCCTGGCGGAGTCTGCTACAAAACTGCAGGGTTTACAGAAATGCCCAGTTTGTAAATTCTGACCAGAGACTTTTGACTTGTTGCTACTGTGAAGGTCCAGTTTAGGTCCAGTAGTCTACCATCTGCTAGGAGAATGAGGCTAGACTTGGCCAGTTTCCAATAACAGGCTGTTTCTAATGTGTTTGCACACAGTTTGTGTGAGGAGCTTGCAGACTTGGTTGCGGCTGACAATCCTAATGTGATATGGGAGAACTTCTGTGACAAGACTCTGAAGGTGCTGAGAATTGTGTTGAGATTGCTGGTGTTCCCAGAAGGAGGTATTTCATCTCGTAGGGCTCCCTGGATAATATCGAGAGGAGTTGCTTTGCATGGCTTGATGTCAACTGTTGCATCCATTGTTGCAGTAAATGTGGTAAAGGGTATGGTGCTGAGAAATTTGCTTTGCAATCGAATGCCCACTAAGGAAAGTACAGCAAATATGAACCTTTTGCAGTCAAACAATGATTGCTTTTGACATTGTATAGTGCACATAATACACAGCTGAAGAGACAGTAATATTTAAAGTGTATATTAGTGTTTAAGTACAGGTGTAAAATAAACAAAGTAACTTATAGAAATCAAATTATATGGACTTTTTGAGAACTTGGCAAGACTGTGTAAGCTTAACATGTAACAACAGGTATACTCTTAGGTACAGAAAATAAAATATAACACTTCATTTAGGTTTACTGGATTACTGTTCTTAATCTCCTGCTTTTGTAGTTGAGATTATAATCGGAACAGTAATGACACTAGTGGTGATCTGGCTATACATATTTTGGGAATGGATGCTTTTAAACGTTTGGCACAATTTGTAGGCATTGATATGTTCCTTAAGTGGCTCTCCTCTTACCCTGTGACACAGTTTTATATATGGCCCCTCTGCAGTCCTCATTAGTATGGAACCCAGAATTGCACCTTTGCTTGCCCCAGACTTGTATACATTGCACAGGTCAATTTATTCTACAAATTTTAGGATGTGCAAAATGCAATGTAGACAATTTAGTATTTTAATTAACTTTGTATCCTTCTATATAAAAGCGGTCGGGATTGTCCTTCCGTCCCGTGAGTGTTACGCAGGCGTGGAGTTTCACACATGCCCCGTCCATTTTGCAATGCACGATGGGATTTGTAATTTCGTTTTTCCAGGTGAAAGATGATTTTCTACTCCAGACTGTGTGAGATCTTCTTCTTTCTTACTATATAAAAGTGGTCGGGGTTGTCCTTCCGTCCCGTAAGTGGAAAGCGTAGCGGTATTCCGCTTATCACAGACTTACTACTTGCAGCTTGCGTGCAAGCGACATGATGTGAGCAGAGTTCTGGTGCTTCCATCGTTCCCTTGCTTTTGTGCGCGATGCGCTGGAAAAATAGACAAAATTATGTCTCTGGAAATAATTAATGTTGATGGAGTACAAATGCCTTACCGCGTAGTAAATATCAGGGGGGTTCAAAAGGGCGACCTCAATATAGAAAAAGTTTAAATTTCATCACAAAAATAACAGAAACTACGAGTATTAAAGTAATACCGCTCAAATGCAATATAACCAAATTAATGAGTTTGTATAAAATATCAAATTGATCTACATATTGAATTGCCTTAAGAAGTGGTCAACTTAAAATTCGGTCGCCTTAAAAGGCAGGTCAGCCTAGTTTTTATTTAAAACAGTACAGATATTATTCAATACACCTTCAGAAAAAAACCTTTGTGTTCTTGTCTCCCTTCGCCATTGTAATTGTTTACATAATATTGTATTCACTTTTATTTGAAACTGTATTTAAAAATGTTCTTCCTGGTTTAAGAGTTTATGTATTAAAAATAAAAACTAAAATAATTACCTCCTGTTTGTTTTTTGTTTTCCTGCTTTCCACTCTGCTTCCAGGATAGGCATCAGGTCAAGTGGTTATGAGAATGTTGATTATTTTTTAAATAATTTGTATGTGTATTTCTACTTACAGGTTTAAGATCCAGAGCTAAGAAGCAGTTCTTTAAGATGATAAGGAGGGTTCCTTTTATTGGTACTGCTGTAAGTTTCACTTTTTGCTTTTTGTCAACATTTGGAAAATTACTTCCTGTTTAAGTTACAGTGCATCTGGAAAGTATTCACAACACATTTTTTTTTCCACATTGTGTTATGTTACAGCCTTATTCCAAAATGGATTAAATTCATTGTTTTTCTCAAAATTCTACACACAACACCCCATAATGACAACGTGAAAAAAGTTTACTTGAGGATTTTGCAAATTTATTAAAAATAAAAAACTGAGAAATCACATGTACATAAGTATTCACAGCCTTTGCTCAATACTTTGTCGATGCACCTTTGGCAGCAATTACAGCCTCAAGTCTTTTTGAATATGATGCCACAAGCTTGGCACACCTATCCTTGACCATTTTCGCCCATTCCTCTTTGCAGCACCTCTCAAGCTCTATCAGGTTGGATGGGAAGCGTCGGTGCACAGCCATTTTAAGGATGTTCAATTGGATTCAAGTCTGGGCTCTGGCTGGGCCACTCAAGGACATTCACAGAGTTGTCCTGAAGCCACTCCTTTGATATCTTGGCTGTATGCTTAGGGTCGTTGTCCTGCTGAAAGATTAACAGTCGTTCCAGTCTGAGGACAAGAGCGCTCTGGAGCAGGTTTTCATCCAGCATGTGTCTGTACATTTCTGCAGTCATCTTTCCCTTTATCCTGACTAGTCTCCCAGTTCCTGCCACTGAAAAACATCCCTACAGCATGATGCTACCACCACCATGCTTCACTGTAGGGATGGCATTGGCCTGGTGATGAGCAGTGCCTGGTTTCCTCCAAACGTGACGCCTGGCATTCACACCAAAGAGTTCAATCTTTGTCTCATCAGACCAGAGAATTTTGTTTCTCATGGTCTGAGAGTCCTTCAGGTGCCTTTTGGCAAACTCCAGGTGGGCTGCCATGTGCCTTTTACTAAGGAGTGGCTTCCGTCTGGCCACTCTACCATACAGGCCTGATTGGTGGATTGCTGCAGAGATGGTTGTCCTTCTGGAAGGTTCTCCTCTCTCCACAGAGGACCTCTGGAGCTCTGACAGAGTGACCATCGGGTTCTTGGTCACCTCCCTGACTAAGACCCTTCTCCCCGATAGCTCAGTTTAGATGCCCGGCCAGTCCTGGTGTCCTGGTGGTTTCGAACTTCTTCCACTTACGGATGATGGAGGCCACTGTGCTAATTGGGACCTTCAAAGAAGCAGAAATTTTTCTGTAACCTTCCCCAGATTTGTGCCTCGATACAATCCTGTCTCGGAGGTCTACAGACGATTCCTTTGACTTCATGCCTGGTTTATGCTCTGACATGAACTGTCAACTGTGGGACCTTATATAGACAGGTGTGTGCCTTTCCAAATCATGTCCAATCAACTGAATTTACTACAGGTGGACTCCAATTAAACTGCAGAAACATCTCAAGAATGATCGGGGGAAACAGGATGCACCTGAGCTCTATTTTGAGCTTCATGGCAAAGGCTGTGAATACTTATGTACATGTGCTTTCTCAATTTTTTTTATTTTTAATAAATTTATAAAAATCTCAAGTAAACTTTTTTCACGTTGTCATTATGGGGTGTTGTGTGTAGAATTCTGAGGAAAAAATGAATTTAATCCATTTTGGAATAAGGCTGTAACATAACAAAATGTGGAAAAAGTGATGCGCTGTGCAAATACTTTCCGGATGCACTGTATATTATCTGCATATTTAATAACTGCTAACCAGCAGGTTTGTTTGTGGAATTATTGCATTGTACAGTGAATGTAACCCTGGGACAATATGCAAGTTGTAGAACACCAGTAGTTTTATGTTTACAGGTCTCCTTTTATTCTAGTTGTCTTCATTTTCATAAGCAAACAAAACAAATGTAGACAATTGTATCACATTCTACTGCATTGGATAAAGGCATCAGTCAAATAATGTTACTAAGTGCAATTACTCGGTACAGGAATATAGAAATTTGCACAACACTAATGCTATATTTATGACCTGGATTGATAATTTAAACTCCCAGCTAAGATATAGCGCAGGAGCAAGTCAGACATGTAAACTAATCTGTTACGAGTCTGACACATTAAACCATTGTGGTTTTAATAAATTTTGATGTGAAAGTCTTATGTGAATTTAGTGGATATATATATCGAGGAATGTTTCTATTTATTTTAGCCTTTTCTGCAACTGAAGAAAATTATATTTTATTTTGGTTTGTTATGTAGCACTATCACAACGTATATGGGTACCACCATTTTGTAAGTCCAGTCATCGGGATGCTTTTGTTGCTGGGGTCTTTGTCTCGAGCATTGCAGCATCTGACTTCATTGATGCACTGTTTTAAATGCTGGCATGATGGATCTTTCCTCATCCATGATTGTGATTATAAATGAGGAGCTTTGTACAGTATGCAGTTATTGTTCTGAAATCTTAAAACTCCCCTCGGATTACCTCTTTCGTTTTTGGCTTTGGCAACATATTTAGTATGTTTTTGGTTAACAACTCTTCTGAGTTTGGATTTCGATATCTCTCCAGGTCTGTTGTATTCATTTTTTCTCTGTGCCCCAGGATCAGAACAATCTAGAATAATGTGGGCAAGGGGGAGAGAGATGACAGTAGATCTGATTTCTTAACAGACAGTGCTAAAGTAATCAGTTTAAATTACAGGATACAGCATATAGCAATGTAAAATGTAAAGGAAATCAAAGATATTTTTATGCATTCAGGTAATTAATTATAAAATTAACTTTATTACTTGACAAATGGATAGGTTATGGTGGGCATGGTATGAAACATAAGTTTCCGTATTTTATGTTTGTTTTATTATTTGGTTTTGTTTGTCATTAGAAAATTAAATTGGAGATGTATGTAATTCCTAAGACACATTAATTCTTTGTACACGATGTGAGCCGGTGAAGAAATAAACAGTTTTTGATTTTTTTAAATAAATTATTTAATGTTAATAATTATTCTTTTACATGTACTGCAATTCCTAGTTCTTCATAGGGTTAAGTTTAAATACTGTATCTTTTAGGCACTGTGAGTCTATCTATGCTTCTCAAGTGAAGTAACTGAATGTACTAAATGTTGTTATACTACAACAATCTAAATATTTGCTTCTCGTGTTATTTTTTTATTTAGCAGGTGCAGTAACATAAATGTTCAGTGAAAATGAGTTTGAGTGTTTTATTAGGCATCTACTAAGTTAGCAAACATTACAGAGCAAAATTTTAAAACGAATCACAAGAGGTGTAGGATATTGATAGTTAAAAGCATTGCAGCTTTTACAAAGTACACAGAACATGCAGATCTGACTTGAGAACCTAACAGTTGCTTCCCTGAAGTTAGAGAAGGGGTGTTTTTCTTTTGACCTCATGAAACTGCTACTTTCATCAGACAATAAAATCTTTTTTTCTTCTTTTTTTAATCTTTATTAAATGACTTAAAGAGGCAAACATTTTAGAACTGCACAAATAAAATTTTACATATAATAAATTAGCATCTGTTTCTGTGGTGCCCATCCCTCTCAACCCCAAACTAGACCTGCAAAGATCAAAATTCTAAATATTGCTAAATTGGTAAAATATTAATAATTGCTAAAATATTATTTACTTCCAGAATTATCAGTGCACATCATAAACAGGAAACCTGAAGGCTTATGGGAATGACTTTTTGAATTGAAGACTGGACTAGGGCTGGGTGGTATACTGGTACTAGAAAATGACAGAAAAACCCAAATTTCAGGATTTTTGGTACCAGAAGTAAATGTCAGCTTTCCTTATTCCTCTGTGTCTTCCTTCAACACTGGCTATTGCAGCTGTCGAAAAATATCCATTATTTTGACTTGCTTCATCATGACCTTGGGCGAACCCCCTATTGCTTCAACACAATCATGACTTTACCACAGGACCCCTACCAACCCACCATTTCTTTGACACAAACTGGACTTGACTTTCATGGCTATCAACAGGGAAGCATTATGTGTAGTGCTGCACACCAGGGAGCCAAGCAATTGTGTAATGCACCAGGCAGGCTGAAATTAGACAGGGAACTTTGAAGTATTTTTTTTTCAAGAACCATTTTGGTAATGGTATTGAGGTCTGAAATTCTATATCAATAGCAGAGTCAAAATTTTAGTACTGATCCAACACTAGACAGGACTTTTGACCAATGAAATAGAGAGACTTTGGGTTTCCTATTTATGATTAGTGCTGCAGACAGACATCAAGAATTTAAAATAAATGAACAGATTTATGCACGTATTGTTAGCCCTGCTGGTCACCATTTTTATAAATACTAATGTTGGAAAATATGCTCCTTATGTAGTCCTTGCCCCTTTAGAACAAAACTCAAAGTTGTACCAAAGTCTTCCATGCAACAATGAACTCTTTCTGAAAAGTTTAAAGTATAATTATTTAATACTTTGCGGGTGCAAAAGTATAGAATATTGTTTTCACTTCAGTATTTCCTTCAAGAAGTACGAGTTGCCCGCCTCTAGCTATATGATGTCAGTGGTATCAGTTATGCTTTGCAAACCTTATTAATTATGCCAAATATACCATCCGCTGCATTCAAGATGTCTATGAATAACATCTCAATTTAAGATTTTTTTTTTTTTAATACATATGAAATTAGCCTTAGAGGTGATCCTTTGTAACACTAAGGTTTAAAAGAACCCGAAAGCCTAATTATTTGGTCTTATTTCATTTGGACTGCTGACATCAACTTATGTTAAGTCCATTATTAACCAAAAATGTAATTATTTATGCTTACACTTTTTTTTTTCTTTTCTTTTACTTAAATATTTTATAGATAACCGTGTTAATGGAGTTATTTTAGTTGTGTTTTTTCATTTGCTGATATTTGCAAATTTTTATATTTAAAAAGGCTCTTTATATATTCAAATAAAGCACACATTCATATGCCTAATAGAAGTATTTGGACAAAATTGGCTGTTAGATTAATCAGTTAATCAATAAAACAGTTGATACATTAGATTAATGCTGCCACAAATGATTTTTGCAAATGATTAACGTCTAGCCTTAGTGTACTATAAGCATCCATTTTCTGTAGCAAATCTTTACAGAACGCTGATGAACAATGACTGTGCTAGGATTAGATTAAAAATTCAAAATAAGAATCTGGAAAAATATTTTACAAATAATGCTATAAATCAAAGTGGGATCATTGTTTATTTGCTAATTTATAAAAGCATTAAGATCAAATATGTTCTGTGTGACACTTCCAGAGATTAATTCAAGTATTTCAAGTGTTTCTATACTGAATCTAATTATAATATAATTTTAAATAATGTTTTAATAATTATCTTACTATTGCAGATACAGAAGCAGTTAAACAAGGCTCTGCATGACATGGCAACAAATCTATTTACGCTTAAAGAAGGAATGAGTTATATTACAGATCTTCCTTCCAAAGGACTTTCACAGCAAGAAGTCTTGCAAAAGCTCAATGAATATACATCTTTAGGTAGGATTGTACTTTATTTGGCTGTTTAAATATTTTACTTATTGTAAATAAAATACTAGTTTTTGATTACAGCACTTAAGTATTCTCTGTTCTTTTTTTTTAATATACATACTGGTGAGCAATTTGAAAAATCTAATATCGCAGTGAACACAAAATTTTTGAAATCCTTACAAATAGGCTTTGTGTACAGACTTGTTTTTAACAATTGTGTAACTTGGGGAGCCCATCAGCTTGAGTGAAAAATGAACGGATTATATGGAAGTTTAGATTGCATACAGTACATGTAAGCCTTGGTATTTATAGAGTGGTGACTAATGGGATCTACCAATAAATTATCTAGTTTTATCAGCTACTATTGACCTATTTTAACATTGTTTTATATATAAATAACTACAGCCCCAGAACCCCAAATTAAAACTGTGGCTCTTGAGGATTTTTTTCTGTCCAATATTGAGATGTATTGGTTTATACTCCACATGACAAACTGTCACTGCTAAACTGCTTAGGTTTATGTGCAACATTATTTACTTGGGCTGCATTAACAACTACTAAAAGCCAGGACTGCTGTGTACAGCTGTTTACTGGAACATTTTTTTGGAGAGTTTTCGGATTCTGTCAGGTGAAGTTTCTCATGTTTTTGATGCATGTTTAGGTTTTAACTTTAAATATTTGTAAATAATCAAAAAATAAGTTAGTCTGGAATTTTGAACAGGAGGCCAGTTTGATTAGAGATGTGCAATTAAAACTAAGAACAATTGGAAAACTGGGTGGAGTAATTAAGGGTTTTGTGCAAGACAAGTGTAGAATTGGAAAAGATTATGGTATAGTTTGTGGATTTTGAGAAAGTTAAAGAAGCTAATAAAGTGTTGAGAAAATAGTGATATGCTGAATTAATAGATAAAAGCTATTATTTTTCAAAGTTGTGATTCACCTTTTTGTAACAGAAAATAGTTTTCATAATTTCTTTGACATACCACAGTTCATCTTATTCCAATATATAGTAATGGATGATGTCAACAATTGTCTAAGAATAGGAGGTAAATTAATGGAAGGTAATGTTTATAGACCATGTATTTACTGTGGTGAATTTTGTAACCGATGACAATGTAAAGGAAGTGTGAAATGAGCAGAAGGTAAAATTATTTCAGCAGGCATTGTGTGAAATGAGTAAAGCAATAGCTGATAAGAATAAACCTGTGTTAAAAAGAAAGACCTTTGTATTGTCATCACATTTCACATGTGGATGGTGGTGAAGACTAAATTAGTGCAGAGGTATTTGAGATATTTTAATGAAGGAACAAGATGGGAATTAAGCTGTAAGGCTTGCAAATTTATTGGTAACGGTAAATTAATGCTAAAAGAGGCTTCACAATATTTATATTATTTTAACTCCCAGTAAATCAAGTCAAAAACGGTGAAAAATGTTTCATTAATAAAAAACGCAATACAGTAGGATAGGAATTTTTAGTGTTCACTGCTTTACTGATACAGTATTAGTACATGTCTTTCGTGTGGTAAATTCTGTAACGGTTACTAAAACTCAGCCTGATGTTGCACTCGGAACAGTTTAAGCATGTTTCTTTGCACACTTCCCCAACCAGCCCCCCCAACCCCAGTGTTCCCCCAGGACATGTGAGGGCTGAATGTCAGTGCCTGATCCACTCATGGCGCACAAGTAGGCTACCACACCATAAGGCTTAGTGACTTAGGGAAATGTCAGTCAGGAATATTGACAGTTACTGAGTTGTGAACAGTGATTAAGGGGCTAATGTCTGTTTTGTTGTTCTACTTGATAGCAATCATTTTCTTTTTTGCTTAGCAGGTACTGCATCACCCCACTGCAGTGTTACGCAACTGAAATCACCAGGCATACCACAGAAATTCGGTCACACTGAGCCATAGACATTAGTTTCAGTGTCGTCACTGTGTGGTTCAACTAATGTTACACTTTGAGTTTGTTCTAAAACAGAGTTAATAACCTCTTGCTTACATACCATTGTGTTTTGGTTGAAGGTTCTGCCTCTTTCATGAATATTGATGAGTTAACTTAGAGTTTCAAAGCACAATTCATGATTTTTGCAGCATGATGTTATATCATCGTCTTGATGGCAGCAGAATAGTGTCCCAAGTGTTTATCATATTTAAATGTAAAGCAAATCATTAAATGTCTCACAATCAATCTCACATATGGTTTTAGGTAATTGTGTAGAATCCCAAGCCTTAGTCAGGTTTGGGTTAACGCCCAGGAAGTTAAACTTTTCTCTAGTACAAAAAAGTAAATAACTGTAGCACACCTTTAAAAAGAGAAATTCTGGTGAGAGAAAAGGGAGCAAGCTGAGGGTTATTATTAAAGGAACTTTCACACAAAAAAGTAATTCTCAACCAAGAAAACCAGCTGAAGAAAGTGAATGCAATGAACTTGCCTTCATTCAGGGCATCAATAAACAATTAATAAAAGTCTGTCCATTATCCAACCCGCTATATCCTAACTACAGGGTCATGGGGGTCTTCTGGAGCCAATCCCAGCCAACACAGGGCACAAGGCAGGAAACAAACCCCGGGCAGGGTGCCAGCCCACCGCAGGGCACACACACACCAAGCATAATGAATAAAAGTGTTATCTCTAACTTCTATATAAATAATAGCTCATTTTTACTACTTTATAATTTCTTATATCTAATAGAAAGGTTTTCTTATTGTATGAAGACCAACTTTGTGAAATACATAGCATGTTACTCATTCCACATACATGCTAATTTGTTTACATTAATGTACATACATGCTAATGTGTTTTCCTGTGTTTCCTTGCAGCAGAGGTACAGTGGCAGAGTGGAAAAGTTTCAGGTACAGTTTACAGTGGAGATGAGAAGCTCACCAATTTGTTAGTAAAGGTAAAGTATATTTTAAGTGTAGGAATATATAGTACAATGTGATGAGGGTGATAATCACACATTGAAATTTAAGCTGTCAGTAACTCAATGAGAATTTATTATTTGTGTAGAGATTAACTTTGCCCACTTCATGTGGTTGACATACAGTAGGTACAGAAAGTATTCAGACCCCCTTCAATTTTTCACTCTTTGTTATATTGCAGCCATTTGCTAAAATCATTTAAATAAAATTTTTCCCTCATTAATGTACACACAGCACCCCATATTGACAGACAAAAAAGAATTTTTGAAATTGTTGCAGATTTATTAAAAAAGAAAAACCGAAATATCACATCATCCTAAGTATTCGGACCCTTTGCTCAGTATTTAGTGGAAGCACCCATTTGAGCTAATACAGCCATGAGTCTTCTTGGGAAAGATGCAACAAGTTTTTCACACCTGGATTTGGGGATCCTCTTCCATTCCTCCTTGCAGATCCTCTCCAGTTCTGTCAGGTTGGATGGTAAACGTTGGTGGACAGCCATTTTTAGGTCTCTCCAGAGATGCTCAATTGGGTTTAAGTCAGGGCTCTGGCTGGGCCATTCAGGAACAGTCACAGAGCTGTTGTGAAGCCACTCCTTCGTTATTTTAGCTGTGTGCTTAGGGTCATTGTCTTGTTGGAAGGTAAACCTTCGGCCCAGTCTGAGGTCCTTAGCACTCTGGAGAAGGTTTTTGTCCAGGATATCCCTGTACTTGGCCGCATTCATCTTTCCCTCTATCTTGGAGTTTGCTAAAAGACACCTGAAGGACTCTGAGATGGTGAGAAATAAGATTCTCTTGTCTGATGAGACCAAGATAGAACTTTTTGGCCTTAATTCTAAGCGGTATGTGTGGAGACAACCAGGCACTGCTCATCACTTGTCCAATACAGTCCCCACAGTGAAGCATGGCGGTGGCAGCATCATGCTGTGGGGCTGTTTTTCAGCTGCAGGGACAGGACAAGTGGTTGCAATCGAGGGAAAGATGAATGTGGCCAAGTACAGGGATATCTTGGACAAAAACCTTCTCCAGAGTGCTAAGGACCTCAGACTGGGCCGAAGGTTTACCTTCCAACAAGACAATGACCCTAAGCACACAGCTAAAATAACGAAGGAGTGGCTTCACAACAACTCTGAGACTGTTCTTGAATGGCCCAGCCAGAGCCCTGACTTAAACCCAATTGAGCATCTCTGGAGAGACCTAAAAATGGCTGTCCACCAACGTTTACCATCCAACCTG